>NC_084616.1:53784413-54084413 GCF_033978795.1 Nerophis ophidion
TAATGGCTTTGGCGTGTCCGATGTGAAGGATGCCATTGGGCTCAGGCGGAAAACGAGTACGAACCTTAAGAGTTAAAACATCGGTCAAGATCTGTCATTATATTTTGTTCAGCCTCTTGTCTACTTGTATCACCTGTCCACCAAAGAGCTCCATGTGCTTTTTAAGCAAGTTCATTGTGTTTGGTGTCACCACATAGCCCTCAGTTGTGTAGTTCTCCCCTGCAGCACAGTTAAAGGTTATTAAGATACACAACAAAACATTTTTTTAATATTGTATATTTTGTATGTAATGTATTTCTTTTCAAAAGACACTAACATGTTTTTTGAAAAGAAATACACTAACTATTAATATTTTTTTGTAAGTTCCCTCCTCACCTGGTTTATGGAACTTCAGGGCCTCTCCTCTGAGCTGCTCCATGAGGGACTTTCCCTCTACAGAGGTGGCCTCGCCTAAAAAACCAGCAAACATGTTTTAAAAAAACACAAGCAACCAGAGGTGGAAGAAAGTCAGCGTTTTGCAAGTCTAAAGTAAGTCTGTAGTCTTCAATCCCAGGTCTCGATTCAAGTCTCAGGTATGGACGTGCAAGTCCAAGTCAAGTCAAGACAGGTTGAGTTCTTACAAGTCATGGGCACTAATTAGTGATTATGTTCACCAAATAAAAGCCATTTAACAATGTAATAATTTATTACATTTGACAGATAAATCACATGCATTCTGACTTGTGTTATTTTCTTATACACCATAAACCCAATATGGTGAATGTTTCAATCAATCATCAATCAATGTTTACTTATATAGCCCTAAATCACTAGTGTCTCAAAGGGCTGCACAAACCACTACGACATCCTCGGTAGGCCCACATAAGGGCAAGGAAAAATTCACACCCAGTGGGACGTCGGTGACAATGATGACTATGAGAACCTTGGAGAGGAGGAAAGCAATGGATGTCGAGCGGGTCTAACATGATACTGTGAAAGTTCAATCCATAATGGATCCAACACAGTCGCGAGAGTCCAGTCCAAAGCGGATCCAACACAGCAGCGAGAGTCCCGTTCACAGCGGAGCCAGCAGGAAACCATCCCAAGCGGAGGCGGATCAGCAGCGCAGAGATGTCCCCAGCCTATACACAGGCGAGCAGTACATGGCCACCGGATCGGACCGGACCCCCTCCACAAGGGAGAGTGGGACATAGGAGAAAAAGAAAAGAAACGGCAGATCAACTGGTCTAAAAAGGGAGTCTATTTAAAGGCTAGAGTATACAAATTAGTTTTAAGGTGAGACTTGAATGCTTCTACTGAGGTGGCATCTCAAACTTTTACCGGGAGGGCATTCCAGAGTACTGGAGCCCGAAATGAAAACGCTCTATAGCCCACAGACTTTTTTTGGGCTTTGGGAATCACTAATAAGCCGGAGTCCTTTGAAAGCAGATTTCTTGCCGGGACATATGGTACAATACAATCGGCAAGAAAGGATGGAGCTAGACCGTAAGTAGTAAAACCTTAAAGTCACATCTTAGGTGCACAGGAAGCCAGTGCAGGTGAGCCAGTACAGGCGTAATGTGATCAAACTTTCTTGTTCTTGTCAAAAGTCTAGCAGCCGCATTTTGTACCAACTGTAATCTTTTAATGCTAGACATGGGGAGACCCGAAAATAATACGTTACAGTAATCGAGACGAGACGTAACAAACGCATGGATAATGATCTCAGCGTCTTTAGTGGACAGAATGGAGCGAATTTTAGCGATATTACGGAGATGAAAGAAGGCCGTTTTAGTAACGCTTTTAATGTGTGACTCAAAGGAGAGAGTTGGGTCAAAGATAACACCCAGATTCTTTACCGTGTCGCCTTGTTTAATTGTTTGGTTGTCAAATGTTAGAGTTGTATCATTAAATAGAGGTCGGTGTTTAGCAGGACCGATAATCAGCATTTCCGTTTTTTTGGCGTTGAGTTGCAAAAAGTTAGCGGACATCCATTGTTTAATTTCATTAAGACACGCCTCCAGCTGACTACAATCCGGCGTGTTGGTCAGCTTTAGGGGCATGTAGAGTTGGGTGTCATCAGCATAACAGTGAAAGCTAATACCGTATTTGCGTATGATGTCACCTAGCGGCAGCATATAGATGCTGAAGAGTGCAGGGCCAAGGACCGAACCCTGGGGAACTCCAAACGTTACCTTAACGTAGTCCGAGGTCACATTGTTATGGGAGACGCACTGTATCCTATCAGTAAGATAAGAGTTAAACCAAGACAGGGCTAAGTCTGACATACCAATTTGTGTTTTGATACGTTCTAATAAAATATTATGATCGACGGTATCGAAAGCAGTGCTAAGATCGAGGAGCAGCAACATAGATTACGCATCAGAATCCATCGTTAGCAATAGATCATTAGTCATTTTTGCGAGGACTGTCTCCGTGGAGTGATTTGCCCTGAAACCGGATTGAAAGGTTTCACATAAATTGTTAGACGCTAAGTGTTCATTTAACTGCTCCGCAACAATTTTTTCGAGGATTTTTGAAATAAAGGGAAGGTGAGACACCGGTCGGTAGATTACCATGAGGTCAGGATCGAGGTTAGGTCTTTTAAGAAGAGGATGAATAACCGCTTTTTTGAATGCTAGGGGAACAGTGCCCGAGGAAAGTGATAAGTTTATAATATTTAGCACTGATGGACCTAATAATACAAAGAGCTCCTTGATCAGTTTCCCAGGAAGTGGGTCAAGTAAACATGTTGTTTGTTTTATTCCATTTACACGTAACAATTCCTCTAATGTTATTTCCTCAAAATAAGAGAAACTATTTTGGAGGGCAGTATCCGCCGTATATACAATCGTGTCAGTGTTAATAGAACCCAGTTGTAGGTGGGACGCATTGTCTTTAATCTCCTTTCTAATGACTTCAATTTTTTTACTAAAGAATTGCATAAAGTCATCAGCTGAGTGGGTGGAGCTACTGGAAGGAGTCCCTTGTTGGGTTAGCGATGCTACCGTATTAAACAAAAATTTAGGATCGTTTTTATTACGGTGGATGAGATTTGAGTAATATTTAGCTTTAGCTAAGGTAAGCATGCGTTTATAAGTTATTAAACCATCACTCCATGCTTGATGGTGCACCTCAAGTTTAGTCGTGCGCCATTTGCGTTCCAGCTTTCTACATAATAATTTCTGAGCTCTAGTTTCTTCTGTAAACCACGGGGTACGCTTTTATGGAGCCTTTTTTAACTTTAGCGGTGCTATGTTTTCAATGGTTTCGCGCAGGGCGTTGATAAAGTTGTTAGTGAGGTTATCAATAGAGCCCACATACTTTGGGAATGGTGCCATTACAGGGGGCAGTAGGTCAGCAAGAGTTGTCGTTGTGGCCGTATTAATGTTGCGGCTGCTATAGCAGTTATTATTATTATTAGTTTGACGAACATGCGTCTGAACCTCGAATTTTATAAGGCAATGATCGGACAATACTTTAGTATACGGGAGTATCGTAACTTTGGAAACGGTGATACCCCTGACAAGCAATAGGTCTATCGTATTACCGTTGCGATGCGTGGGTTCATTTATTATTTGTGTGAGACCACAGCTATCAATTATAGTCTGGAGCGCTACGCACGGTGGGTCCGATGGGGTATTCATATGGATATTAAAGTCCCCCATTATGATTATATTATCGGCGTGTGTCACTAGATCAGCAACGAACTCTGAGAATTAATTGATAAATTCCGAATAGGGCCCTGGGGGGCGGTAAATAACAGCCAGGTGTAGAGGCAGCGGTGTGACAGACCTCATAGTAAGCACCTCAAACGATTTATATTTATTATTTATGTTAGGACTAAGGTTAAAGTTTTCGTTGTATATTAGTGCGACCCCCCCACCCCTTTTAAGAGGACGGGCAATATGCGCATGTGTAAAGTTAGGAGGACATGCCTCGTTTAGCGCAAAAAAGTCGTTTGGTTTAAGCCAGGTTTTGCTGAGACCGATGACGTTAAGATTGTGGTCTCTGATGATATCATTAACTAACAACGTTTTGGGAGACAATGATCTTATGTTTAAAAAACCTATATTATAGGTAGTTGGCTGTTTTAGGGAATTTTTGATCAAATTATCCGTAGTAGCAATATTAATAATGTTGTGTTTATAATGCCCAGTGCATTTAGTATAATTACGACCATATCTAGGAATTGATACGACGGGAATTTTCCGATTGTTTGTTTGTTGCTTTGATAAACTGCACGCATCATAGTTAGCCACCTCAGTAAAACACATGTCCAACTCTGAAACACTCAAAGCAGAAAAAACTTGTTCTAATTTAACTGACTCCTTACCCAGACCAGTAGTCTAGCATCTTCCATTTAAATCCGGCTTCAGGATGGAGGGAAGTGGTGTTCTGTGGGGATTAGCCTTCTGCTTTGTTTTTAGCCCCGCTCGGCATCTGCGTTTCCGATCACACCGCTGGCGTCTGCTCCGTAGACGGCCCCTGCTGCTACTATACTCCCCTGCTTCACAGGCCGCTGGATGTAGCCGTTGAAGTATTCCCGTGCTAGTTAGCAGGTCTAGCAAGCACGCGTTTATCAGTCCAAAACGGCCCGATATGTCCACATCCAGAAGTGTCTGGCGGTCGTACGTGATCACGGAGTGACCACGATGTGAGCCAGCCATAAAGTTTGTTTCTATGATTCAAACCCACATTGTTCATGCTTTAACCTGATTGTTATTAGGAAGGCACATAGGTGAAACACACTACACACAAGACTGCCCACACTGATGGTTCAACTTGAATAGGCCAACAACAATTATTCACAACATGCACGCGACACAAAGGCCAAGCACCATCACGCCCCTTTGAGGTGGGTAGAACTTTTCATCTGTTTTGGAATGTTTTGTTTTTTTCAAATTAAATGTTTAACAATAGTAGCACAAATCCATCCATCCATTTTCTACCGCTTATTCCCTTCAAGGTTGCGGGGGGCACATCCATGCTGACAAAAAAGTACGAGGAAACAAAGGGAAATTGGGGGCCCAGAAATATTGCAAGTACTGTACATGGATTCAATCTATGCTCTTTCACATTGGAAAACAAAATGATTATCCTAACTAAAATCATCAATTTACAATCCAAACATTTGAATATGACACTAAAGTTGATGCTTTCGTTAAAACTTTTGTTATGTGACAGACGGACGGCAGTTTCTACAACAGGAAGTGGACTCGCGGGACTGCACATAAACAGAAAGCGATGTGTACAATACTCGTTTTGCCTTTATCATAAAAAAAAATCTAAAACCTTAACAAATTTAAATGGAGGAAGATAAACATATTTTACCACTCACATAAAATTATTGTGAGTGTTAAGAAGCCAAAACATTTAATAAAAATAAAGTATATAGTGTGTGTCTTTATTTCATTAAACTTGGTTCAAAGATTTCAGTGTGTAGAATTACTTTTTGAGCACATTCAACAATACTGCGATTAAAATCATAAATGAGGTCGCAATAACCATTACATGAAATTTTCATATTTTTATAACTTTTGTAACAAGTCATTGATGTCAAAATACAAGTCGGGTCGTTATTGATATGATATTGTTAAGTTGAGTCCAAAGTCTTTAAAATTGTAATTAGAACTAGTCTCGAAGCCACACCTCTGAAAGCAAAGTAACTTTACTGTAGTTTCCCTTACCATTCAATGTAGCCTCTTCTTTTTTTGCCTTCGTGTCATTCTCAGGTTTAGCCTTCTGGACCTGTTTGACATCGCAAAAGAGAAATAAATGGTTAGAGAAATTTTTAAATTTGCTTTTTTCAGTGAGACGTACATTACCACTCATTATTTTACACTGCAGCTCCATTTTTTTCTAATTTGGCCCATGAAGAAAACATTCAAGGATACCTTCAATGTAGAACAGGGAGTATTCCAGGTAGGAGGTTCAACAAAATGAGTTTAAATCTGAAGTCTGAGTTGATTTTCCGTAAAATGGGAAACTCATGAGTGTTAAGTTCCAAAACAGTTAATCTGAATTAGTTTATTTAAGTCTGTTGACTCTGAGTTAAGACCACAATTAAAAAAAACTATCAATGTAGTGCTGATTCTACGATTTACCAAAGCAATTGGGGACAGAAAAGGTTGTCTTTCTTTACCCGGCTGAAATTAAAAATGTTAATGCTAACTATTAGCACTATTTAAGAAAGAAAAGTAATACAATCAAAATAACAGACTTAAGTGACAGACTATTACTGCCATAGTCAATGCGTAAGTTTGAATGCAATTCTTCATTGATTTAACTTTTAATCACATTTTATTATTGGCACACAGTTTAAAAAAAAGTGGAGGAATGATGTGCAATGAAATCTTGTTTAAATTTAGATGTAATCCCCCCAGGTAAAATCGCACATGGAGGCAACTGAAAAAAATGTTTATTATTTGTTCTGATGAGAGGGCTGGCTAATAATATGATTGTGATCATTGATCACGATTAATTTCAGTTTGATCACGGTGATCAGCTGTTAGAATTTATACCTCCATCAAACATGGCGGAAAGTCTGTTAAAAGTTACTGGGTTAGTAAACAGTATGGAATCTACGATGTTTGGTATAATTCTGCAAAGAACGATCTGCCTTTATTGACCGTGATCCTGTGTGTGTCTATGAATGTGTTCGTTTATCTGTGTTTGTGTATAAGTGTCTCCGTGTGTCCGCGTGACCTTCCGTTCCACCGTCCCGAAAGTCAGACAAGGCAATTTTATATCTAATTATTTTTGTAAACATACTTTTTGTTTATGTGTCGGCAGAGAGTACACTCCACTGATATAACAGGTACTTAAAAAAACTCAGCAGACGGATACTTTTTGTCTGTTTGTGAATAACAAAAAAATAAACATTTTGTTCCTGAAATAATCACAAAAATTGTTTTATGTCTTGGAATACATTATTTTACAGTACCTCAAAATTAAACTGCACTTTAATTTATTTTGAATCAATATAAAATACAGAATTTGAGTTTTAAAAACTCCACAACTTGGGTTACCGCTTGTTGTTTGTCAAAGCACTGGTGAGAAGCACTGATGTACACAAGTAATTAAAGAATACAAATAATAACTTACCATTTGAAAGTATTTAGCAAATGTTAACTTGAAATAAAATTCATAAAGTATTCACTACACCAATTATACTTTGTTTACTGCAGAATGTTTGTGATGACAAGCCAAAAAACTAAATAACTTTGAGAGGAAAAAAGTTATTTTCTGAACCCCCAAAAAACATACCGAAAAAGAAGCAAAATTGTACCCATTAAAACCAGGTATGGATTGTAGTGTGGCTTACCTGTACTGTTACAAATCTTGTAAGCACTTTTATATACAGTATACGAACAAAATGACAGCTGTTAGCATTTATTACCTCAATGAAACATGGTGGAAATGTCTGTTACAAGATACTGCCGTTGTAAACAGTAGGGATGCGGTACTTAGTATAATCCTGCACGGAGCAATCCGCTTTAATTAAAAAAGAAAAAGTGATATTAATCGAGATTGGATGATATAAAAAAAATATCGTCCAGCCCTATTTGATGATGAAACAATGCAAATATATTTAGTGACTATATATTTTTTCTCCAACCAGGCCCTTTCTTTTAGACTAGTGCTTCTAAATCATTTTCTGTTATGCCCCCACCTCCTACGAAGAAGAAAATATTTAAGAAGGCCTGTTTTAGACTAATTTGCTTACAGTATCATAAATATGTACCAAAATCTGAAATGTATTTCTTGAACATGTCTATGAATGTTCTATTACATCCATGTTATTTTAATCTCAGGGCATTCAATCCATCGCAACTGGACTGTTTGGTTTGTCTTAGAAGACTTGAAATATATATTTCTTGAAATAAAAATAATCTAAAATTGCAGCTCTTGTTGGCATGTTATTATGCTTATTGTAATTAATATAGCTAACATCCATCCATCCATCCATTTTCTACCACTTATTCCCTTTCGGGGTCGCGGGGGGCGCTGGCGCCTATCTCAGCTACAATCGGGCGGAAGGCGGGGTACACCCTGGACAAGTCGCCACCTCATCACAGGGCCAACACAGATAGACAACATTCACACTCACATTCACACACTAAGGCCAATTTAGTGTTGCCAATCAACCTATCCCCAGGTGCATGTCTTTGGAAGTGGAAACATATTAATTCTATTTAAATTGATGAAATACCAAAAAATCTAAGTTTGTTAAAAAAACAAATAAATTACAGCCAAGCCAAATAAATAACTGAAATCAAGGTAAAGAAAATACATTTCGTTTTTTTGCTGACGGGATACCACAGATTTTAGTTATATTTACAATATTTTAAAAAATAAATATAGTACGCTACTCTTTGTTCTTTTACACATCATGTCTGACAGTTCTATTAATGTTTATCAGGAAAGAGGCAGCATGAAAAAAACATAAGGTTTGTTCAAGAAAACATGCCAGTTTACAGAGTGAGTTACAATAACTTACTTTGAAATTGACTTGCCTCTCTTTCTTAGAAGAGAAGACTCTGAATGGTCCTCCTCTCGGGCTTTACATAGACAAAAGAGTTTTCACCTGCTTTACGGACTACCCCATGGTCTACATCTTATTCTTTAACTAAACAAATAAACTAAAAAGCCTTAGATTACTTATTTGCTATTATTCTGTCTCTACATGGTCACATGTGGACACATCTATTTTCAATTCGTGCACAAATTTTGTGTATTATCTGTGAAATGTAACTGTGAGCCAATAGCAATGGAGTAAACCATGCTGAAAACCTAGGGAAAACCACTGAACCTTGTAGTATTTCAAAATTATTTGTGAATTACCTTAGTTTTCTTCTCCAAGTCAGCCTCAGTCTTGGGTCCCAAGAGGAGCAGGATCTTTAGATACAAAGGAAGCCTTGTTTTAGATGAAGTGAACAGGCCACTAACATTTCATCATTCAAAATGGCAGACCTGCCATATGCTGACAATATCTGCTTTTTCAAACCCACCTGCATGTCCACCTCATTTTTCAGAGCTTTCCCATCAGCCCATTTTAGAGCAGAACGCACATCCCCTGCAACAAACATAAAACAAAAATGAGATAACACCATCTGTGTGGAATGCTACTGTCAGTGTATGTTATAGTCATTGAACTTTCTTTTTATGAATGGAATTGAAAAAGCAAAAAAACTATTGAATAGAATAGAAATTACTTTATTGATCACTGGGGGAAATTCAGCAGTTCGCTCACAATAGACAATAATAATAATAAATAATATATATATCAAATATTATACATATAATATATGAATAATATAAATATATTCTAAATTTAAGTGCAGTTGGTTCATATGAATTTTATTTTGAAACAAACTAAAATTAAAAAACAGTGTTCTTGTTCAGTGTCAAATTAAAATTGAAAAACAAAGTGTTCTTTTTCAGTATAAAAGACCAATAATTACATCTAAAAACTGTTTTAGGATTGTGAAACACACGCACTAACCCCTGTTCCACCGTGCTATGAAACTGTTTTATTTTCATTTTATATTTCATACAACAAAAATGAAAGTCATTTGTCAGAAAAAAGGAAAACACACCAAAACGAGATATTTCATATTCCGACACCGAAACGTGCATCAGAAAGACCACATTATAATTTATCAATATGTTTTTATGAGAGATGCCTCGATCTTGATTATGGTATCTGATATTTTTCTGTCTTTGGATAGCAACCTCCGATTCTGGCGTCTTTTGTTTCTGCTTAAAACTGGTTTACATTTTAAAATTAAAATAAAACAATTTTTTTGCAGAGTTATTACTCTTTGATACTGACGAACAAGAACACACTGTTTTACAATTTAAAACAAGTGAAGCAGTTGTTTTTCAATTCCCATGTATGAAACCAAAATCCAAAGACCAAAACATATGCTGACCCGCCTCACTATTTTCAGAAATTTCTTCCAAGTTATTTGAGTGATCCTACCCATTAGCAGACCCATGTTGAAGTGGTATCTCTCCTTTAGAAGCTGCTCTTGGTGCTTCAAGATCACAGACTCCACCTGCACAGCAATGTGCTGTCACTAATGACTGCATGACTTGAACCTTGTAAAATAGTCGTGTACTTACTGCATCTTCAATCTGCTCTGGCGTTATAACCACACCCACTCCACAGGCCTCATTAAACTCCCTCTGGTTGAGGGGGTCCTGGGGGTGACTCTTCACAAATTCCAAAGCAGCTGTGGATTTAGGAATTTTGTTTTAGAAAGAAAACAGTGAAATGTGACGCATGTTTTTTAAGACTTAACTGATTACATTTTGCAAATAGCAAAACTTTCTATATATTGCTTGCAACAAGTTAATGTGGACTAGTAATCTGACTGATTGTTAATTAATTATTAAGAGAATGCTGTATAACTACTCATAAAATAGCTTGCATGATTTACAGCAGGGGTCACCAACCTTCTTGAAACAAAGAGCTACTTCTTGGGTTACTGATTAATGTGAAGAGCTACCAGTTTGATACACACTTAAATAAATTGACAGAAATAGCCAATTTGCTCAATTTACCTTTAACTATATGTTATTAGTAATAATTAATGATATTTATCTTTGTGGAAACACTGATCATCTTAATGATTTCTCACAATAAATATATATTTTTGATGACATGTTTTAAATAGGTTAAAATCCAATCTGCACTTTGTTAGAATATGTAACAAATTGGACCAAGCAATATTTCTAACAAAGACCTTTCATTATTTCTTCTACATTTTCAAGAACAAAAATTGTAAAAGAAATTCAAAAGACTTTGAAATAATATTTAATTTTGATTCTACATATTTTCTATATTTGCCAGAATAATCTTTTTGAATTTTAATCATAATAAGTTTGAAGAAATATTTCACAAATATTCTTCGTTGAAAAAACAGAAGCTAAAATGAACAATTAATTTAAAATGTATTTATTATTCTTTACAATAATAAAAAAAAAGGACTTGAACATTGATTAAAATTGTCAGGAAAGAAGAGGAAGGAATTTAAAGGTTGAAAAGGTATATGTGTTTAAAAATCCAAAAATCATTTTTAAGGTATTTTTTCTCTAAAATTGTCTTTTTGAAAGTTATGAGAAGCAAAGTAAAAAACTAAATGAATTCATTCAAACAAGTGAAGACAAAGTCTTTAAAATATTTTCTTGGATTTTCAAATCCTATTTGAGTTTTGTCTCTTAGAATTAAAAATGTCGAGCAAAGTAAGACCAGCTTGCTAGTAAATAAATAAAATGTAAAAAAAAATAGAGGCAGCTCACTGGTAAGTGCTGCTATATGAGCTATTTTTAGAACAGGCCAGCGGGCTACTCATCTGGTCCTTGCGGGCTACCTGGTGCCCGCGGGCACCGCGTTAGTGACCCGATTTACAGGTTTGGGCGACTCATTCCTATGGGAGGGGCGTTGCAACATGTGGAAAATGTAAAGAATTACCTGCAAGTTGTTGCTCGGTGCATATTTTGCGCTGAGCTATAATTTCTGCGAGGAAACCAAGACGTTTTGGGTCTTTGAGTCGAGAAGCCAAGCTGTACAACAATGTCCCCACAGCTTTGTCCACTCCTGTTGCTCCACTGACACTAGTAGCCTTGGGAAATAGGTTAAAGCGTAAGAGAAATAATGAACAACTCATTTAGGTGTTACTATTATGGACAAATGTTGTAACTTTCAGCAGTCCAGTCATTTTAGTTGACACTGAAGTGGTCATAGTGAAAATAAAAGTACAGCGACCCCAATTCACTATCTACAGTTGTAAGGCAATCAAGCAAAGTAGTGATATGTCTCTAAAAGAGTACGGTATATGTTTAATAAAAAAAAGTTTGTTTCGATACGTGGAGTGATTAGAATATGTGGCTGCCGCAGCTGCCTCTGTTGGGATATCACCAGTAAGACGTGGAGTCAAACCTGAGTAATAGCGTTCTTCAGGGCAGAACTGAGCGCTTCGTTTTTCAGCGTTTCTTTAGCCTTCTGCTCACTGAGCCCAATGGAAGTGAAGAGTGTCGTCGCATCGGCCATTTTCCAAATGTTTTAAGAGGTTCGGGTGAACGGACGCACGCCACCGCTGCCACACTCGACCGCCGCTGCCAAGGAGAGACGAACTTCCTGTTCACTTCACGGGGAAAGTAGGAGTAAAAATATGAGCCAATTGGAACTGAGGGGAATCTGATCGCGTCATCCAATCATCTAGTAGTGTGGATGAAGACCCGCCTACTAAAAGGAGTCTAGCCAATCACAACGATCGTGTTGACAAGATCGGAAAAATATTGCATCATATTGTCATTTTCGACTTTTTATCATTTTTAGGACCGAAACACATTATATAATTACATCATCACATTCTTGTATAATTAGTTATAAGTCAATAATAAATGAAGTCACAACTTTTGGGTTGACACCTGTCAACTGTCCAACAGTGCCTCAAAATATTGGATCACTTTGACTATTTTATAATGTATTAAATGTATTTATTATTAAATTTTTATTATTATTATTTCAATCATCTACAATTTCAGTACCCGAATATTTTTGTTATCGTGTGGCCGTTTTTGATCAAATAAACAAACACATGGGGCAGAAATAGCAGAGTTAGTGCGTCTGCCTCACAATACCAAGGTCCTGAGTAGTCCTGGGTTCAATCCCGGGCTCGGGATCTTTCTGTGTAGAGTTTGCATGTTCTCCCCGTAAATGCGTGGGTTCCCTCCGGATACTCCGGTGTTGTGCCGAATTCTGCACCCCCGCCGTAAAATGCACCCCCTGTCGGGAGCGCGCTTACGTCACTCAGTTTAGCTACTTTTCGAGACGGGTGATGCAACCGAGTGACGTAAGCGCGCTCCCGACAGGGGGTGCATTTTACGGCGGGGGTGCAGAATTCGGCACAACACCGGCTTCCTCCCACTTCCAAAGACATGCACCTGGGGATAGGTTGATTGGCAACACTAAAATTGGCCCTAGTGTGTGAATGTGAGTGTGAATGTTGTCTGTCTATCTGTGTATGCCCTGCGACGAGGTGGCGACTTGTTCAGGGTGTACTCTGCCTTCCGCCCGATTGTAGCTGAGATAGGCGCCAGCGCCCCTCGCGACCCCAAAAGGGAATAAGCGGTAGGAAATTGATGGATGGATTTGGTCGGCAGGCACGCCGATAGCTTCCTTCCATGCAGCAGGTGGCGGCATGCACCTTTGAAGCTTTGACTGCAACCCATCAGACATTCAGACAACTGAAAGAAGAAGAAGGGGGAGGAGAAAGAAAGCACTGTGACAACCTCCGGGTTGGTATCATAAGTTCCGGTTCAGTGGTTGTAAAATAGGAAGTAACACTGGAGATACATGCATGTCAATAAATACCTGAAGTTATGTCTCGGCATGCAGTCCTGTCATCGGGAGTAAAAACCTGGAGATCTATAGCTTGTGAAAAGTCAGAGTTGCGTCTTGATTTAACTCTAGCTTGCGGGCAGTCCTTCCGGTAAGATCGTAAAATAGACTACACTTTTATTGATCCCACAATGGAGAAATTATGCGGTACCGTTCATCATTTTTGCAAAGAATACATCAGTTTTGGTTGCAATAAATTAGCCTTGCCAGACAGTGTTTCTATAGTGGTTTTTGCACTGTTGTAGATGCAAAGATAGAGACTTAGACTTAGACAAACTTTAATGATCCACAAGGGAAATTGTTCCAGACAGTAGCTCATTTACAAAGGATCGAAAGGGTAAGGCTGGAAAGGACAATGCAGGTATAAGATAGACACAAAATGTACCGTAGTAGCAATATAAAATATAACATCCATCCATTTCTACCGCTTGTCCCCTTTGGGGTCGCGGGGGGTGCTGGAGCCTATCTCACCTGCATTCAGGCAGAAGGCGGGATACACCCTGGACAAGTCGCCACCTCATCGCAGGACCAACACAGATAGACAGACAATATTCACACTCACATTCACACACGAGGGCCCATTTAGTGTTGCCAATCACATCGTCTACAGGTGTTCATGTAATCATGAACATCCATCCATCAATTTTCTACCGATTGTCCCTTTTGGAGTAGCGGGGGGGTCGCTTTAATTGATACTTTTATTAGTAGATTGCACAGTTCAGTACATATTCCGTACAATTGACCACTAAATGGTAACAACCGAATAAGTTTTTCAACTGGAGCCTATCTCAGTTGCATTCGGGATGAAGGCGGTGTACACTCTGGACAGGTCGCCACCTCATCACAGTATAATATAACATGTATGTACTATTTACATAATATATATTATATATACTGATATGTGTTTCTATCACATATACATATATCTGTTCCTTTATTGTCATTGTAAATAAATGAGGGCTGTCAAAATGTGATTATCCATCCATCCATTTTCTACAGCTTGTCCCTTTTGGGGTCGCGGGGGGTCGCTGAAGCCTATCTCAGCTGCATTCAGGCGGTAGGCGGGGTACACCCTGCACAAGTCGCCACCTCATCGCAGGGCCAAAATGTGATTAATCACAACAAAATAACTTGAATCATGTACAAACTTAGATTAATCATGCATTTTATTTTGATCGTACAAACTATTTTGCCTTAACCGTCATAGGGTCAGTGAACAGATCAATTTATACCTTTGTACCAGAAATAAGTGAGGAAAGACCACCCGGTGTTCTCAATGGCAAATTTCACTCCTAAATACAGCCTGAAAGGAATTTAGATGCATTTGTTGCCACGTTTTGCGCTAATAAATATAATTCCTTTAAGCAAAACATTTCAAAACGTTCCTGGATGAAATTCTGAGAATACTATTGCTTTTGTAATATTAGGATCTTTTTTTCTTCTGCAATTGTTTGTATTATGCAAGAAAGTAATTACCTGTGATCAATTATGATTACTCCAAATTCCAAAATGTGACTAATCTTATTTAAAATATATATAATTTGACAGTCTTTTAAGATAAATACATTGAAATTTAATTTTAAGGTGAAACCCAAAATAACTAATATATAAAATCAATAATTACTTAAAAAATATTATTTTCATTCATACTTGACATCCACACTACACACATGCATGCAAGCAAATAGTGCCAAAATATGCAGTGAAAATAAAATAGGCCAATTCTGTATTTAAAAAAAAAATAGTCTCAAGTTCATTGCACATGGCTCGTTTTTAGTACATTATTTAGTTTGGTGATGGCTTGAGAATAACAGAATTGACAGAAATCCACACCTCTGCTACAAGTGTTGTGTACTGTAAAGCAGAAATATCTGGCAGTCTACATGCAAACTCACGACACCAGAATGCATTACCGTTATTAATAATATTGCACACATATTTTCCCACAGTTGGAGAGAGACATCAGAAAACCACTGGACTGGAGTGATAGGAGGACAAGTGTGGACTCTGACCCAAACAGAAGATATTTTGTGGTACCATGTTTACCAAAGAAATGACAGGCACGTGGATACAGGAGTTGGACCAATTGGAGAAAACAAATCACAGATTAGATTTAGAGGAGTTGTTAAGAAAGAAGAGGAGGAGGCAGTGGCTGTAACCGTACAGAATGATAAAAAGGAAGAGGTAATGCTGAGAGATTACTTCCAGCTAAATGTGAATCTGAAGGATCTGTACAGGAAATGGGCAGCAACAGACCCCCACTTTAAGCAAATCGCAGACATCTTCACCGGTCAGTGTGTGCTTGCCTGCAATGGTGTGAATCCAACTGTCCAAAATTAAAGAGAATCTTTTCACTTTTTTTCTACAGGTGTACGAATGCTCCGCCAGGACCCGACTGAATGCCTATTTTCCTTCATTTGCACCTCAAACAACCACATTTCTCGTATCCAAGGCATGGTGGAGAGGCTCTGTCAGGCCAGGGGTAACCTACTCTGTCAACTGGATCAAATCTCCTACTACAACTTTCCTTCGCTGTCTGCATTAGCAGGTGCAGTACAAGTTGTTAAAGGTGTTCATCTATCAAACAGGAAATACTAAAATATCCTTTTTTCCGTGCAGTTGCCTCAAATTTTAAAGTGTTACTTTATACCAGGGGTCACCAACGCGGTGCACGCGGGCATCAGGTAGCCCGTAAGGACCAGATGAGTAGCCCGCCGGCCTGTTCTAAAAAAAGCTCAAACAGCAGCACTTACCAGTGAGCTGCCTCTATTTTTTTTATTTTATTTATTTACTAGCAATCTGGTCTCGCTTTGCTCGACATTTTGAATTCTAAGAGAGACAAAACTCAAATAGAATTTGAAAATCCAAGAAAATATTTAAAATATTTGTTGAAATACATTTTTTTTTTTTTTTTTTTTACTTAGCTTCTTATAACTTTCAGAAAGACAATTGTAGAGAAAAAATACAACCTTAAATTCCTTCCTCTTCTTTCCTGACAATTTAAAACAATGTTCAAGTATTTTTTTTTAAATTATTATTGTAAAGAATAATAACTACATTTTAATTTAATTCTTCATTTTAGCTTCTGTTTTTTCGACAAAGAATATTCGTGAAATATTTCTTCAAACTTATGATTAAAATTCCAAAAAATTATTCTGACATTCTAAAAAATTTGTAGAATCAAATTTAAATCTTATTTCAAAGTCTTTTGAATTTATTTTAAAATTTTTGTTCTGGAAAATCTAAAAGAAATAATGATTTGTCTTTGTTAGAAATATAGTTTAGTCAAATTTGTTATATATTCTAACAAAGTGCAGATTGGATTTTAACCTATTTAAAACTTGTCATCAAAATCCTAAAATTAATCTTAATCATGAAAAATTACTAATGATGTTCCATAAATACTTTTTAATATTTTTTTCAAAAAGATTCAAATTAGCTACTTTTTCTCTTCATTTTTTTGGGTTGAATTTTGAACTTTAAAGAGTCGAAATTGAAGATAAACTATGTTTCAAAATTTAATTTTAATTTTTTTCGTGTTTTCTCCTCTTTTAAACCGTTCAATTAAGTGTTTTTTTTATCCTTTATTCTCTACAAAAAAACTTCCGTAAAAGGATAAAAAATGTGCAATGGAATGACAGACAGAAATACCCATTTTTTTATATATATATAGATTTATTTATTAAAGGTAAATTGAGCAAATTGGCTTTTTTTGGCAATTAATTTAAGTGTGTATCAGACTGGTAGCCCTTCGCATTAATCAGTACCCAAGAAGTAGCTCTTGGTTTCAAAAAGGTTGGTGACTCCTGCTGTACGCTGTATTTTCCCTATGTAAACATAGCAATAACATACTTGTGTAAATTGCAGATAGCAGTGTCGAAGCATGTCTCAGGGAGCTTGGTTTTGGATACAGAGCTCGGTTCCTGCAACAAAGTGCAAAGCAGATTTTGGACAATCATGGTCCCGAATGGCTTGAAGGTCTACGTAGTGTGCCATATGTGGAGGCCCGTGATGCCCTGCGTACCCTTCCCGGAGTGGGCACTAAGGTAAAGCAGCAAAAGGACAAGTTGCTCTGGAGTGATATTCTAAAAAAATAACTTGTGCTTCGTGTCATTCTGCAGGTGGCAGATTGTGTATGTCTGATGTCCCTTGATAAGGCTGATGCAGTGCCAATTGATACACATGTGTGGCAGATTGCCAAGCGTGATTACAAATACATTGCTGTCAATGAACCAAAAAGCATCACAGAAAAACTTCACAGAGACATAGGTTTTTGTCCATGCATTTTATCAGTCAAATGTTGAAAGTGTTTACATAGGTCATACACGTTAAAGATAATATTTACTTTTACTTTTACAACAGGGGATTTCTTCAGGAAGCTGTGGGGTCCTTATGCTGGTTGGGCACAATCTGTAAGTGTGTCCATTATTCAACATCTGTCTGTGTGCTGCTTGACCACAATATTATAAGTCTTTCCATTGTTTAGGTTTTGTTCTGTGCGGATCTCAAGAAATTCCAAAAGCTGAAAGAAAGACCTAATTTGAAGAAGCCAAAGAATGAGTCAGACGGTGAAAACATGGTAATATGCAAGAAGCCAAATATTAAGACTGGAAAAAAAGCAACTGTTGTTAAACAGAAACTAAATAAGGGACAGTTGAGTAGGTAGTATAACATACTTTTCTACAATGTCAATTTATGGTATTAATCAACCTGTCATGATATTTTGTAGCTGAGATAGGCACCAGCGCCCCCCGTGACCCCAAAAGGGAATAAGCGGTAGGAAATGGATGGATGGATCGATGATATTTTGAGAACAAATTAGTTTCTATGTAAACCCTTCTGTGTCCAATTTTCCATGAATTTAGAAATTCAGCACTGCGGTAACTTTTTTTTTTTTACATATACATGAAATAACTTTTACGCTGCTGTATCGCCACATGATCACACACAGCTACTGATATTTCAAAATCCAAATGTAAAGCCAGATAACTCCACTACAGCCAGCAGTGGCCTCTTGGCGGCAGTATGCACTTGAATATGCTTTACTGTATTTCTTTGCATCTTTTAACGTCAAATATGGGTCATTGGCTTTGTTCAGTCTATTCTTAGAGCAAATTAGGATCAAGTTGCAGAGTTTACTGGGGGGATGTGGTCTGTCAGTATCTATGCCATCTTTGGTTTCATGTTCTTATCTAACATAAAGATGTCACTAATGCGTATGTCGTGTTTTGCCAGTGTCTTTGTGTCGATTTAATTTAGTGGCTGCAAAGTGTCCACTTGTTTATAGACGGATTCGGATTTAGGTAAAGTAACTCACAATATTGGTAGGCTTTGTTCACCAAGAGTCATTGTTTACAATAACACTACGCGTGAAATTCCCAAACAAAATAACATTTTACCGGCTTTGATATGATGGTCAAATACTGTGAGTCAATAGGTAAGTCCTTTTTCGTTGTAAGGAGAAAACAGCTGTTATTGAATGGGAGGATCCTGACCCGATCGACAAGTCTGAGTGGAGTAGAGATCAAAACATCTTCCCCAATGTTTCATACCCGAACTTAGTGAACTACTCAGTTTTTCAACCAAGCCCATTTTACATCTTCAATGACTTTAAAGATGATAAGATTTTAGAAAGCTATGACCCTTTTTTGTGTAAATGGACAAGCGTTAGAAAATGGATGGATGGATGGGTTTGTGACATTAGTGTTTGTCCGTCTAAAATCCGTAGGTATTGTGTTGTCAAGGCGAGAGTCATACACTTGCAGAAATGATCTGACCCAAGTTTGACAACCTAGAACAATAATCACGGATAACCAATCTTAGGTCATCTCAACACCATTATTGGGAGAATGTTGTTCTCATGTTGTATCTCTTTAGTTTTATGTAGAGGCCACAGTCCAGATACAATACAACTACAGTACTACCAAAGTTCTTCGACCAAGGACATCAGGTTAACGCAAAGTGGAGTTGTTCTTTTTTTAATTTGTTTCTGCTTACAAAATTGTATTAAAACATAACAACTTTTCCTGCATTTGTACTTAAAGAATCAGTGCCAGTTTATGATGAAACTGAAGTCTTGAATTGTTTTAACCCGCATTTCGTATTCTCTGGTTCTCTATTTGACTCAAAAGGGACAACTATGGAGACTCCTTGTACAGAATCTCCCATGTTTTCTAGAGATTCTTTGAATTTTGCACCTTTTACTTGTCTTGAAGTGCATAAACCCCTAAAAATATTAGACCACAGAAAGCCTTCTGGACCTGACTTGATTGAGCCTTATTTTTTAAAGCTGACAGCTGATTTTACAGCAGAGCCACTTTCAATTATAAACAAAGACATTCCATCAGTTTGGAAATCATAAAGGGAGGTGATCCAGCAGTTCTTTCAAATTAAAGGCAATTATCACATTTATGTGCCTTATCAAAACATCTGGAATCTCTTGTTAGTGATCTGTGAAATAGTTCTTCAACCAGGCTTCAGGAAACAGCATAAATGACGGTGGTAAATGACATCATGGTAGTGCTTGATAAAAACAGTACTGTGCCTCACTTTTAATTGATCTCTCCAAAGAGCTTGACACTGTCGACCACGCTATATTAAAACACAGGCTGTTTCTCATTAGTCTGTCAGAACATACGGTAGCTTGGTTTTCAAATTATTTAGAAACAGGACCTTGTGTATTAAATATGAGGGCCTTTGCTCAGAATGTGTCACTGTTCATAAAGGAATGCCTCGGGGTTCTGTTTTGGGGCCGCTCTTATTTGTCTTGTACATTAATTATCTCAAACAACATTTCTAAGATGCTAAAATGCATTTTTATGCTGTTGATACAATTATTTATTGCTTTGAATCATCTCCTGAACATGTAAAATCCACTTATTGACTTAAAACTGGTTCTCAATGCTGACAAGACAAAACTTACGGTATAGTGTTTTCCAAACATAAAAAGGTGCCTCAAACCTCCCTGGTATAGTGTCCACTCTTGAAGGGAACATCATAGAAGTGTTGCATGAACACTAGACACTCTGCATCAAGGGTTGGAATTGGGGTTTAAATCACCAAAATGATTCCCGGGCGCGGCCACTGCTGCTGCTCACTGCTCCCCTCATCACCCAGGGGCTGATCAAGGGTGATAGGTCAATCCATCCATCCATCCATTTTCTACCGCTTCTTCCCTTTCGGGGTCGCGGGGGGCGCTGGCGCCTATCTCAGCTACAATCGGGCGGAAGGCGGGGTACACCCTGGACAAAATGCAGGGAATAATTTCACCACACCTAGTGTGTGTGTGACAATCATTGGTACTTTAACTTTTTAACTTTAAATACCCTGGTGTTTCAATTGATGACTCTCTCGCTTTTAAACCTTTTAATGATAAACAGGTGAAAAAACAAAAACTTAAATGAGTTTTTTTCTTACTTATATAAGAGATGTTTTTCTTTTAGTTTAAAAAAACGCCTTCTCTCTGCCACATTTTTATCTGTCCTAGATGATGGTGATCTTTTTTTATATGAATGCTACTCGTTCCTGTCTTCAGAGGGTCGACTCTGTTTACCATGCTTCTTTGAGGTTCATCACAAACTGTAGAGGGATGACACACCACTGTGACTTGTACCCCCAGCTGGGATGGCGTTCTCGGTCCACTAGGAGACATTGTCATTGGTAGACTTTTATTTACAAGGCTCTTCTGGGACTATTGCATGATTACATTTGTAAATTGATTATACACAGATGTACGGACTCTTCTGCTCTGAGATCCAACGATCAGCTGTTGCTCTCTGGGCCTTTTGCTTGCACTGAACTGAGGAAAAAAATATTTTGTCTATGCAGCTCCTTGTGATTGATTCATTGAAACTTTTATTAGTAGATTGCACAGTACAGTACATATTCCATACAATTGACCACTAAATGGTTACACCCGAATAGGTTTTTCAACTTGGGGTCCATGTAAATCAATTCATGGTATCATGTGCTTGGAACATGTCACAAAGAGACTGGAAGCTGACTGATTTTATGTCCTTAAATGCTTTTAAGTCTAAACTGAGAGAGTATTGAAGCAGCCTCAGTTAAATGTAACTGTTTTACTTGATGTCCATCCTGTCATTTTAATGTGTAATGTGAATGTAATTTTATTTGTAACTTTGCCACCTCTTGGCCACGACTCCCTTGAAAAAGATGTTTTTAATCTCAATGGGATTTTTTTCCTTAATAAATAAAGGTTACCGTAAATTTAAAAAAATAATCAATTACCTGAATTGAAATATTCCAAACAAACACTTAGTTGTTCATTGCACGTCACATCTGATTTGATTGATTTGCCATTCAATCTTCTGTTCAGCTGCTTCCCTCTGTCCAGAAATGATTTATCTCTCCCACTTCGATTGTGGTAGTTGACAATCACACATGTCGTCGGCATATAAGTATCACTGGATAAATGATAAGCAACAATGAGCGTGTTTGCAAACAAAGCCTACCTATATGGCCATTGTGGGTGATATCGAAAATGCCAAAGCCTGCTATAGGCCAGCTAGTCTCTTTACAGCAGGCATGACAGTCTTGCCAGTGCTTTGGTGTTTGTCACAATAACAATATACTGTGTTAATGTTAAAATACCAATGATTGTCACACACACATACTAGGTGTGGTTAAATTTGTCCTCTGCATTTGACCCATCCCCTTGATCATCCCCTGGGAGGTGAGGGGAGCAGTGAGGAGCAGTGGGCAGCAGGGGTGCTGCACCCGGGAGTCATTTTTGGTGATTTAACCCCCAATTCCAACCCTTGATGCTGAGTACCAAGCAGGGATGTAATGGTGGACATAAATAATGTAAAATGTGGCATAATTTTACTGAATTGTTATACTACATGGAATGTAAAATTCACGCTCCAGGGAGTCAGTTGCATCAAATGCAACTGTGTGTTACATCTTTATGTTGTACAACCATAGGCGTTGTTTATTTGTGGAAGAGTGTGCAGCCATGTGTGTTAATAAACATGTGAGTCAGCGTTCATGCTCACTCCAGTTAAGCTGGATGCAGGCTGGGGCCCTGCTTTAGGGCAGAGTGAGGCCGGAAAACAACAGCACTGTTAGAAGAGCAATGAGAGAGCAGCAAAATCGAAACAAAAAAGGGGGGGTGCATGTCGGGTGTAGGTGAGCACATGAATTTAAGAGGAAAGACCACAAGTCTCAACAAAAAACACATAACACTGTGTTATGTAAGTGATGGGTCTCAGCTGGTGTTTTGTCACATCCTCACATCAGACCGGCATAACATAAAAAATAGTAGGATCATGATCTGTGATCTTAGCGACCACTATATAACCTTCTGCATGCGCAAAATAACTAAACCCAAAGCCAATGGCCACATAACAGCTCAATCCAGATTCCTTAAAACATACTCCAGTGATAATTTCAACCTTAAATTGGGTGAGTGGGACTGGTCCCCTGTGCTCATGAGCAACCTGGTTGAAACTGCTTGGGATCGCTTCAAAACAGCGTTCCTAGCGATACTAAATGATATGGCTCCCGTGAGAACAATCAGGATCAAAGCCCACTCTGAACCATGGATCAATCCAGACCTATTAGCTGCCATAAAAGACAGAGATAGAAAATACTTTGAATACCAAAAGTGTAAAACCGAAGTAGATAAACAACCCAATAATAATAACCTCAAATCACTCCTTTCAACACTCAAAAAGAAATGCAATAAGTTAAGAAATAAGACAAACAACCTGACTAAATCCTTAAAAAAATGACATCAATGAAAAAACAGAGGAAAACACAAATATGCCACTTGAGCTCTGGGAAATTCTCAACAACCAGCTTCCTGGATGCAGCCTGAAACTTAAAACCAGACTCACCAACATCAACATCAAGGGAGGTGACTCCCTCATAACAGACAAAATGGAGGTAGCAAGCAGACTTAACACCTTTTTCACCAGCATATCCACAACTCTCGTTAACAAGCTGTCCCATCACTCTGGTCACTTTGGTGTAGAACACATTAAAGCCTTCTACAGAAAGCTAGGAGTAATCAACAACAATTTCAAATTAGAAATGGTCTCAGCTGACGAGGTACTTAATAAATTGAGCGCGCTCCACCCAAACAAGGCCACCGGCCTTGACAATATCCCCCCCAGATTCCTCATGGACTCTGCCACCACCATTGCCCCAATAATCACACATATAATAAACTTCTCAATCAAACAAGGCCAAGTACCCAAGGATTTTAAGATAGCAAGAGTAACCCCCCTTTATAAAAAAGGAAGCAAATTAGAACCTGGTAACTACCGACCTGTTTCAATTATCAGTTCCATTTCGTAAGTAATGGAAAAAATAGTTTATGAACAGGTCGATAGATACTTTGCTACTAATAAACTAATGTACAAATTCCAATCCGGCTTCAGAACTAACCACTCCACTGACACATGCCTTCTCTATCTGACCGACCACATCAAACATGAGGTGGACGCGGGCAAATACTGCGGCATGGTCGTGCTGGACATTTAGAAGGCCTTTGACACCGTTAACCACGCTATACTGTTGGATAAGCTCAGAGCAATCGGATTCGATAAAACTGCATCGAGCTAGATGCAATCTTACTTGGAGGGGAGGAAACAGGTGGTAGAGGTGAACGGCACCGTGTCCCCTCCCCTCTCAGTAAGCTGTGGAGTCCCCCAAGGCAGTATACTAGGACCTTTACTGTTCCTAATATACGTAAGTGAACTGTTTCTGTTTGCGGATGGTATCCGGCAAGGACAAATCACAGGTGGAACAAATCCTCAGTGCTGAATTATTTAATATTTGCACCTGGCTCGCTGACAGCAAGCTATCCATACACTTAGGTAAAACGCAATCCATCCTATTTGGGTCCCATATCAACCTTAAGAAAGTCCGTGACTTCACTATAAAAGTGGGTGACATTGTTATCACCAGGAAAGATGAGATCAACTACCTAGGTTGCATTCTAGAGGCCAATCTTTCCTGTGATAAAATGGCAACCAAGGTAATCAAGAAGGTCAAACAAAGAACGAGATCCCTCTACAGAATCTCCTCTCTGGTCAACAAAAGCACCTTGAAGATTCGAGCGGAAACTCTCATTCAACCCTTTTTTGATTACGCTTGCACCTCCTGGTACCCCAGCACCTCCAAAACCCTCAAATATAGACTCCAAAGATCCCAGGACAAGCTAGTCCGGTTACTTTTAGACCTCCACCTCAGATCACACCTCACTACAACCCACTTCCCCAAAGTGGGCTGGCTCAGGGTGGAGGACAGAGTATAACAACTTGCACTGAGCCTAGTCTATAAAATCTGCTACACTTCCCTGATACCGAAGTACATGTCAAACTACTTCCTTAACGTAAATGAGCGCCATAACCACAACACCAGGGGGAGCTCCACAAACCATGTTAAACCCAGATTCCAATCTAACAGAGGTCTGAACTCATTATCTTTCTATGCCACATCAATGTGGAATGCACTCCCAACAGGTGTAAAAGTAAGTGCATCTCTATCCTCCTTCAAAAGCGCTCTAAAACAACACCTCCAGGCAACTTCAACCCTTTACTAATACCCTCCTCCATTCACATCCCATCTCCCCGGATTGTAAATAACCTAATGTAAATAATCAAATGTATTTTTAATGTATATACTTGTTCTTATGCTATCTGAACTCACTATGTTCTCTGCTGGCTGTACATATCCTACTAAGTAAGACCTACACTGTTTCAATGTCCATTTCTCTGTTGATGCAATTGTTGATGACTGAAGTACTAATATCAACCAAAGCTTCTCATCCCAACCCCCGGATTGTAAATAATGTAAATAATTCAATGTAAATATTATGATAATTAACTTGTGTGATGACTGTATTAAGCTGATGGTACATATTTGTACCATGAATTAATTAACGTAGACCCCGACTTAAACAAGTTGAAAAACTTATTCGGGTGTTACCATTTAGTGGTCAATTGTACGGAATATGTACTGAACTGTGCAAACTACTAATAAAAGTTTCAATCAATCAATCAATCAAATGTCCCAATCTGGGAGTACTTCCGCTCATCTTTTTCTTTGTGGGATGATTTACTTAACAGAGGCACCAGGGGGCGCAACAATTTGCAGTGTGTGTAGGAATGTAGTGTTTTGTCTGCCCCAAAAGACAATTCTCATTGTTTGTCCATTTAGTTTAGTCCATTGAAATCACCATTAATGGTATAAACATTCATCATCCAACTTCTGCAATGGCTGTTTTTACTGCTGAAGATAGGCTCCAGCACCTCCCGTGACCCTGAAAGGGACAAGCTGTAGAAATGGATTGATGGAATATCACTAGGTGTATTACAGTGAGGGATAGGTTGCTTAAGATGGTTAAACTATTCAGCTATATGTTGATTCACGTTGAATGTGGTATAACTGGTGACAACCAAAACTTTTGCAGCCGCTCTTCGTGGAAGTCTGTTTTGGGGGCCGGCAGTTGGGAAAAATTAGTTTTTGGATGTCTAGACAACCACAGACATAAATAGTTGAGTTGAGAAGTTGACATTGGCAGATTAAGTTTTTGGCTATTCTAGATAAAAAGCTAGGCTTATTTCCCGGAGGTGATTAACACTTTCTTACATCTGATGGAACTAAGGCTTGGCTGGCAAATGATGAAAGTTCAGTGCCTTGCAGAAGCTGAGGGAGAGCCAGTACCGTCTGTTCCAGCACTGAACTTCACAGCTCCTATACCAAGATCAGTTGAAATGACAAGTTGGAATGTATTCACTATATTCTTGGGCAAGGGTGGTAGAAATAAATGATAATGGTTCATACAGTGCATACAGTTATAATGTGGTAAATCACATATTTACAGTTTTTCATCACTGCATGTCCGAAACAGAATTAAAAGAAGCAAAGCTTGTGTAATCCTACCCGTTTTAATATTAATTTCTGACACATTTTCTCAATTCCTCTGCTCAATTTTAAAACAATTAAGTTAAAAATAATCAATAAAGATCTCATGAATAAATAGTTGTTTGAATTGTGATTTGATTTGATTTATTCTTATATATTATCCTGCAAATCTTGTCATTTTAGGTCAAAAACTCATGCTATACATTGCATCTATGAAGAAATCAATTGTATTTTGCTTATTGGTATTCAAAAGGTCCATGTTGAAGTCCCTATGTAAGAAAATTACTTTTTTTAATGATTTCAGTAAAGATTGTCTTGAACCAAGTATGTCAAGCTCATTTTCATCGTGAACTATGTCACATATGGCTGCCCCTCAATGGGCCACTTGTAAATAAGAAACCATCCATCCGTCCATTTCCTACCGCTTATTCCCTCTGGGGTCGCGGAGCGCAGAAACCATAAATGTATAATCACCAGATGATATTATCATCCCATTGCCCCTTTTTTTGGTTACTATCATACTGTATGCCAACAAGCTGATGAAAAAATTCATTTGCAATCAAAGGTCAAGGTAAAAAGCGGATATTAAAGTTCAACCATTGTAGAATTAATTTAAAAAAGTTTAAATTTGAATGACAATAAAAAGGAAGTGTAAGTCTAAAAAGGGTTTCAAAGACAGAAAAATGCTTGGAATAGCTTTTTACACCACATAAAAAGTTGATTGGCAACACTAAAATTGGCCCTAGTGTGAGAATATGAGTGTAAATGTCTGTGTATCTGTGTTGGCCCTGTGATGAGATGGCGTCTTGTCCAGGGTGTACACCGCCTTCCGCCCGATTGTAGCTGAGATAGGTTCCAGCACCCCCCGCGACCCGAAAAGGGAATAAGTGGTAGAAAGGATTGATGGATAATATGAAGTTTAGAAGAACTGCAGTTTCATGTGATACATTATTTTTTCTGTCAAAATAAAAAAAAAAAGTGAAATTCCTTATTGACTCACATTTAGAGGTTTTTTGTGGGCCACATAAAACGATGTAGTGGGCGAGATTTGTCCCCCGGGCCTTGAGTTTGATACGTGCCTTAACTAACATTTCAAAACTTATGTTTTTATGTACAGCTGACTAAGGTATTTTTGCTCTTTTTTCAATTGTTATACATTGTAAAATATGATCAAAACTAAATGACATGTTTTTCAACACTTATTTATAGTTGAGATCCTTCATCATGTATGCCACTACTCCTCCTTTCTTGATGTTTCCGTCGATCTAATTCAGTTCGTATTTTTCCAGATTACTATGGATGACATTTTTAGCATCAATCCATGTTTCTAGATAGCGGTCACTTGGAAAGGTTTGTTTAGTTGTTAAAAGAAAAGCTTCATGTTGTAGTAGTTTGCATATATACTTGTGCTATTGAAATGAATAGCTGACATGTTTGTTTTTGGATTTAATGGTGCTATTGTTTTGATCCTAAAAACAATTATTTTTGATGTAGGAGGAGACTGCATCATCATTAGTTCCCTATTTGGGTCCTTTATTTTTCTTGTTGTATTTATTATTTGTCCAGAGTCTTGATGTTTTATGGAGTACTCTTGCTTCTGGTATTCCATTTCTTTGTAAAAGGTTAACAAAAATGCACCTGAAAGACTCTCAGACCATGACAAACCAAATTTTCTAGTCAGATGAGACAAAGATTGAACTCTTTAGCACAGGGGTGTCAAACTCATTTTCATTGAGGGCCACATTGCAGTAATGGCTGCTTTCAAAGGGCCGTTTCTTTAAAATTAATTTTCATTATGCAGGTGGGTATTAACCTGTGATTAATCTAAATGCATGTGCATTTGATTATTACATTTTGTTATGTATAACTTGCTTTAAAATCATAAATAAAGGTGACAAGCAGATATTTAACTATTTGTTTTTATCTCACACAAATAGTTTTGCAATACACTATAGCAGGGGTCAGCAACCCAAAATGTTGAAAGAGCCATATTGGACCAAAAATACAACAAAAAAATCTGTCTGGAGCCACAAAAAATTAAAAGCCTTACATAAGTGTTATAATGAAGGCAACACATGAAGTAAGTGTCTATATTAGCCTACTATCAAACTGACTTTAAAAGTCTTATAATGGAGACAACACATGATGTACATGTCCATATTAGCCTACTGTCAAAATGACTTTAAAAGTCTGATATAAGTGTTATAATGAAGACAACACATGATGTAAGTGTCTATATAAGCCTACTATCAAAATTACTTTAAAATCCTTACATAAATGTTATAATGACGACAACACATTATGTAAGTGTCTGGAACGACCTACCTCTGTGTGTTAGACAAGCCTCCTCTCTTCCTGTTTTTAAATCTCTCTTGAAAACATACCTTTATTCCTTGGCTTTTAACACTGAGTGATAGCTATCCTGCAATGGCGCCCCATTATACACCTGCTGTGAACCTGTTTTTATTTTTAATTTTTTTAATTTTTATCATGTTCTGTTTGTGTTGTGTTGTGTCTGCTGGGTTCTCATATTATCTTTTAACCTGCCCATTGTACAGCATTTAGGCTACCCCTGTGGTAAATGTTAAATGTGCTTTATAAATGAAGTTGATTTGATTTGATATGATAATAGCCTAGAATCAAAATGACTTTAACAGTCTTATAATGAAGACAACACATGATGTAAGTGTCTATATTAGCCTCCTATCAAAATGACTTTAAAAGTATTATAATGAAGACAACACAAGATGTAAGTGTCTATATTAGCCTACTATCAAAATGACTTTAAAAGTCTTATAATGAAGACAACACATGATGTAAGTGTCTATATTAGCCTACTATCAAAATGACTTTAAAAGTCTTATAATGAAGACAACACACGATGTGTCTATATTAGCCTACTATTAAAATGACTTTAAAAGTCTTATAATGAAGACAACACATGATGTAAGTGTCCATATTAGCTACTATCAACATGACTTTAAAAGTCTTATAATGAAGACAACACATGATGTAAGTGTCTATATTAACCTACTATTAAAATGACTTTAAAAGTCTTATAATGAAGACAACACATGATGTGTCTATATTAGCCTACTATTAAAATGAGTTTAAAAGTCTTATAATGAAGACAACACATAATGTAAGTGTCCATATTAGCCTACTATCGACATTACTTTAAAAGTCTGATAATGAAGACAACACATGATGTAAGTGTCTATATTAGCCTACTATTAAAATGACTTTAAAAGTCTTATAATGAAGACAACACATGATGTAAGTGTCTATATTACCTATATTGGCCTACTATCAAAATGACTAAGAGTCTTATAATGAAGACAACACATGATATAAGTGACTATATTACCTATATTAGCCTACTATCCAGGGAGTCACTGGGGGTGGGCGAAAGAGCCGCGGGTTGCTGACCCCTGCACTATATAATATCATTGGTAATATCAGATAATATTAAAGTTTAAAATATGCTTTTTTTTTTCAAATTATTTGAGTAAAAAAAAAAAAATGATTTAATTGAAACCCATTTGTTCCAGTCTTTCGCAGGCCAAATAAAATGATGTGGCCTCCGGGCCTTGTGTTTGACACCTGTGCTTTAGCATGAATGCCAGGCGTCATGTTTGGAGGAAACCAGGCACCGCTCATTAGCAGGCCAATACCATCCCTACAGCCAAGCATGGCGGTGGCAGCATCATGCTGTGGGGATGGTTTTCAGCGGCAGGAACATGTTATCATCCTGATGAGTCTCCTTCTTCATGTTTTAAGCCCTCGCGGTGTTTTCTGCTGGCTCAGTTACAAAGTAATAGCATTAGGGAAATCCTGTGCCATGCACAGGTTATTTTAGGATCTCACTCCACAGTGCACAGAAACAAATAATGGCTGTATGCGACCAAGAAGAACATCCACTCTATCTAGTGCAGGGGTCTCAAACTCAATTTACCTGAGGGCCACTGGATGCAGAGTCTGGGTGGGGCGGGGGCCGCAAGGAAAGATTTCTTAAAAAAATTTTTTTAAATGTCTTTATTTTTACTTTCAACACAAAATAAAATCACAATATCAATGAAAAGATGAGAATTAAGTACTGTGAGGCAATGCAAATTAAACAATTTAAAAAAACTAATAACGGTTTGAAATGGTCCAGGTTATCGGGGACTGTTATTACCGACGGACAGGTGTCGCGGTGTGACTGCAACCAGGCACGTAAGAAAACCCTCGTCTCCATGGCAACATTTCTGTCGCTTTCACTCATTTTGCCGCTTTTCCACTAACGCATGGGTAGGCAACACAAAATGCTGAAAGAGCCATTTTGAACCCAAATAACAAAAATCGTCGGGGGGTTGGCAAAACGTTTTTCTGCTTGCATCACACAAGTGACGTCAATGTTCAGCCCTTGAGAGCCACATACCACACCGTGATTGGTAGATTTCTTCACCTCCGCACACAACGCTGTCAAGCGCCATTCATTTAAAGGCCTACTGAAACCCACTACTACGCAGTCTGATAGTTTATATATCAATGATAGTTTATATATCAATGATGAAATATTAACATTGCAACACATGCCAATACGGCCATTTTAGTTTACTAAATTACAATTTAAAATTTCCCGGGAGTTTTGTCTTCGAAACGTCGCATAATGATGATGTGTAAGCAAGACGTCAGGGGTTTTTAGGAAGTATGAGCGCTGCACACACACACAGCTAAAAGTCGTCTGCTTTAACCGCATAATTACACAGTATTTTGGACATCTGTGTTGCTGAATCTTTTGCAATTTGTTCAATTAATATTGGAGAAGTCAAAGTAGAAAGATGGAGTTGGGAAGCTTTAGCCTTTAGCCACACAAACACACGGTGATTCCTTGTTTAAAATTCCTGGAGCTGAAACTTTCCTGTGGATCAGAGCGCGGTCAAGCCAACATGGATCCCTAACAAATGTCAACCAGCAGGTTTCGGTGAGAAAATTGTGGTTAAAAAGTCAGTTTTTACCGGATAAAAGCTGAGCTTGTGCCGTCCATGGCTGCCGTCGACTCCCCTGAGACACTGCGCGTCAAGACACCCGTGGAGACACCCTTCCGACTATCAGGTACTATTTAACTCACTAAATCACTAGCAACACAATAGAAATATAAGAGATTTCCCATAATTAACCTGTAAATGTGTCTAAAAACATCGGAATCTGTCCAAATGCAATCGTGTGTTTTTTTGTTGTTTTTTTTCTAGTCCGTCGCTATCAATATCCTCAAACACGAATCTTTCATCTTCGCTCCAATTAATGGGGAAATTGTCGTTTTCTCGGTCCGAGGCTTCCATTAAATATAATGTGAATATGTTAGGCTTCACGGTGGCAGAGGGGTTAGTGCGTCTGCCTCACAATACGAAGTTCCTGCAGTCCTGGGTTCAAATCCAGGCTCGGGATCTTTCTGTGTGGAGTTTGCATGTTCTCCCCGTGAATGCGTGGGTTCCCTCCGGGTACTCCGGCTTCCTCCCACTTCCAAAGACATGCACCTGGGGATAGGTTGATTGGCAACACTAAAATTGGCCCTAGTGTGTGAATGTGAGTGTGAATGTTGTTTGTCTATCTGTGTTGGCCCTGCGATGAGATGGCGACTTGTCCAGGGTGTACCCTGCCTTCCGCCCGATTGTAGCTGAGATAGGCGCCAGCGCCCCCCGCGACCTCGAAAGGGAATAAGCGGTAGAAAATGGATGGATGGATGTGAGGAGCCCCCACTCGGGTGACATCATCGTTTGCGACTTCCAGTAGAGGCAGGGCATTTCTCTTAGCACTAAAAGCTGCGAACTTTATCGTGGATGTTCTCTACTAAATCCTTTCAGCAAAAATATGGCAATATCGCGAAATGATCAAGTATGAAACATAGAATGGACCTGCTACGCCCGTTTAAATAAGGAAATCTCATTCCAGTAGGCCTTTAAAACTCGCGGGCAAAACTAACATTAAGCTTTCATATTAAGGTGAGGGGCGCAAAATAACGTCTCGCGGGCCGCAATTGGCCCACGGGACGCATGTCTGAGACTCCTGATCTAGTGGGTCTTTATTGCACAGTGCGTGCATTTGTTCAAGCAGGAGTGTTATTATTGCACCTCGAAAGGCAAGTCGGCGGGCGGGGGTGAAAAGTGGGCACCGCTCCACGGCGCAGCATGAGGACTGGGTATGATGGAGGCCAGCTCATATTCCACCTTGATGTCCTCTGGCAAAGTACGCATATAATTTGATATTGATATACCTGCAACCTCATGAAACTTCCATGCACCAAAATACTGCTTCTATACCCAAACGTCACCACGTTTTGTGGCTGCATGGTGGATGTTGCGTGAACGAGTACTAAGGTCAGCAATCGAGCATATTCGGCTGTGGAGATAGGGAGGGGAGGTAGACTCATGGATGGAGCCTTCTGGGGGGGGGGGGGGGCGTCACTCTCTCTCTCTCTCTCTCTCTCTCTCGCTCGCTCGCTCTCTCGCCCGCTTTCTTCGCATTAGCTGAGGAGAGTGGGTCTGGGTAGTGCGGCAGAGTGATTCCCTCCCTGCGACAACCATCGGTGGTCCGTGGGTACCTTCGTCGCAGCGACCACCATGGCCTACCCTCATAGGAGCAGCACAGGCAGCAGGTATGTTCGTGATCCTATGGCTGACTTCTGCTCAAATATTTATGGAGAGTGTCTTTGCGTCGTGCCGCTATAGGAGGACATCCACTATGATAGCGTTTCCCCACTTGCTCTGAAGTGTGGGCATGGTTTGTGTGTTTTTTATTAAAAGCGGGAAACACATTTGCGTGCGGAGGGAGATTATTTTTCTAAGTGGTGACCGGGGATCTGGAAATTATATGAAGGGCCTTGCAGTCTGAAAACAGTAGTATAAAAGAAAATTAAAAAGATGACATCATCGTGATTTTATTTTTACAATAATGTGATGACCGAATGAACACAGGTACAATATTAGTAAAATATGAATGCACATTGATTGGAGACTGACATTTAACTAAATTTTCTACATTTGTTTATTTTTTTAGATAGTATGCTATTTATTTACAGCTGAAGTGCTCTCTTAGGTGCCCAAACGCTTGCTTAAGTGCCCACAGGTGCCAAAACGTGCTAAAAGTGCGTTCTTAGGAGCCAAAACGCATGTTAAAGGCCTACTGAAATGAGATTTTCGTATTTAAACCGGGATAGCAGGTCCATTCTATGTGTCATACTTGATCATTTCGCGATACTGCCATATTTTTGCTGAAAAGATTTAGTAGAGAACATCCACGATATAGTTCGCAACTTTTGCTTGCTAACAGAAAAGCCCTGCCTTTACCGGAAGTCGCAGACGATGACGTCACTTGTTGATGGCTTATCACATATTTACATTGTTTTTAATGGGAGCCTCCAACAAAATGTGCTATTCGGACCGAGAAAACGACAATTTTCCCATTAAACAGAACCAGTTTGAAATATCTGGTGCTAATATGGTGTTAAAATGCACGAGAATACAGGAAATGTTGACTTTATTGAAAAATTTCAGAAGGAAGACCCACAGATATATAGAATTTTAACAGTTCTCGTGGATGCTGATCAAAACAAAAAACTGACCTGTGTCGTCTGTCATTTTAGTCTGTTTTAAGGCTATTCCGTATTTTTTGGATTATAAATCGCTCCGGAGTAATTGTCCCACCGGCCGAAAATGCATAATAAAGAAGGAAAAAACATATATACGTCGCGCTGGAGTCGCATTTTGGGGGAAATTTATTTGATAAAATCCAACACCAAGAATGAAATTTGAAAGGCATTTTAAAATAAATAAAGAATAGTGAACAACAGGCTGAATAAGTGTACGTTATATGACGCATAAATAACCAACTGAGAACGTGCCTGGTATGTTAACGTAACATATTGTAGTAAGAGTCATTCAAATAACTATAACATATAGAACATGCTTTACGTTTACCAAACAATCTGTCACTCCTAATTGATAAATCCGATGAAATCTTCTTCCTCGATGTGGCTTCTAAACAACTCTGCCAACTCCAAAGGTATGCGTCGCTTCCTCTTGTCGTTTTCTGCTGTATATTTCACTACGTCCAGCCTGTAATCTGCAGTACATGATTTCCTTTTCGGTCCAGTTTTTGTTCGGCCCTTCTCAGTTTTTATAAGTTACCGCCAATGTTGAAATGATCCATTTTAATAGCTCAGTTTTTATAAGTTACCGCCAACGATAAAATGATCCATTTTAATAGCTACGGCAGTAGCATTTAGCAGTTAGCATTTCATGACCCACAATGCACTTCTGCGATGACCCTCCCCCGCCAAATTCTTTTTGTGTATTTGACGATTGCTGACGTGTGTCTGACGATTGCTGACATTTTCTTTGTCTCTTCCGCAAATTAGATATTTTACGGTAATGTGTTAATAATTTCACACATAAGTGGCTCCGGAGTATATGTCGCACCCCCGGCCAAACTATGAAGAAAACTGTGACTTATAGTCCGAAAAATACGGTAATATAAACATGTTTAAAGTGCCCTCTTGATTGTTTAGGACATGCCATCAGGTGCACCATAATTAATTTTATGCAAAATAACGGAACAGCCCTGCAGTAAGTTTTCTCATTTGTTTTTTTTTTTGTTGCTGCCTGCCTGAAAGGGGTGCTGCTTAGTTGACGGGTTTCAGTCGTTAGAAGTAAGAAGAAATTATCACTGGAGAATCCAGTCTTCATATAAAGCTAAGTTTAATGAGCTATGGGTTGGTTTCATATATCTCATCTCTCACAGTCACCATTGAAGCCAGCAGCTTCTTTGGTTTCATTAGATTGGATGGAAAACCAAAATAGCCCAAACAATAAGCCAGGAAATTGAAACGGCCTTACAGCACGGAGAGAGAGGGTGAAAATATATATGCACTTAAACCAGCAACAAGTATGCAACATGTTGTGTGTTGTATGCTGTTGCAACACATCCACACAAGTTTGTGTAGTATCAACGTGTTGGAGAATTATTATTCAGGGACATTTGAGCTCATCCTGCAGGGAAAGGAAACTGGTCCAATGTGCTACTGGATGTCATGCAGAACCCGCCAGATGAACTCAATTCTCAAGAATAACAACACACCCTGATCCAACGGCAGGACAAAAAGGCTTCATCTTTCGCCTGATGCAACTTAGGAAAGATTTGTGGTCTGGGATAAAGTTATCATTTAAGTAGGGCTGTCAAAGTTAATACATTAACTCAGTGTTGCGGCACACTAGTGCAATACAGTCTGCTGTGCCGTGGGAGATTGTCATTGGGTTAAAAATATTTTTTGCACACTAGTAGTTATAATCCGTAAATAATGTGCCGTTGTTAAGTGTCTGTGCTGCCTAGAGCTTGGCAGAGTAACCATGTTGTACTCTTCCATATCAGTTGGTGGCAGCAGGTAGCTAATTGCTTTGTAGATGTCAGGAACACGTCGTGTCATGATTACGCTATGTAGGCGACAGCGGCAGGCAGGGTGCAGGTAAAAAGGTATCTTATGCTTAAACCAAAAATAAACAAAACGCGAAGGCCACTAAGAAAAGGCATTGAAGCTTAGGGATGGCTGTGCAAAACGAAACTAAAACTGAATTGGCTGCAATGTAAACAAAACACAAAATGCTGGACTGGACGACAGCAAAGACTTACAGTGTGAGGAGCAGAGACGGCGTCCACAGAGCACACCATACATGACATGACAATCAACAATGTCCCCACAAAGAAAGAAAACGTCCACACAACTTAAACTGTCTGGATTGCGAAAACAAAGCAGGTGTGGGGAATAATGCTAAAGGAAGACATTAAACTGCAACAGGAAAATACCAACAAAACTGGAAAAAACACCAAAATAGGAGCGCAAGACAAGGACTAAAACACTATACACAGGAATGGTAAATGGGTTGTACTTGTATAGCGCTTTTCTACCTTCAAGGTACTCAAAGCGCTTTGACACTATTACCACATTCACCCATTCACACACTGATGGCGGGAGCTGCCATTCAAGGCCCTAACCACAACCCATCAGGAGCAAGGGTGAATTGTCTTGTTCAAGGACACAGCGGATGTGATGAGGTTGGTAGAAGGTGGGGATTGAACCAGGAACCCTCAGGTTGCTGGCATGCGCCACGCCGTCCCCCAGGAAAACACCAAAAAAGAGCTGTAGTCATGCATGCTTCGTTATGGTCTAAATTCATATCCAACAATTGCGAGAACGGCTTTGTAGTCATCGATATTGGCTACTGAGGTTCGTCTTTTAATGATTTCTGCGTGTAGTGTGCCTCAGGATTTTTTCAATGAAAAAAATGTGCCTTTGCTCAAAAAAGGTTGAAAAACAGTGCTTATGCGATTAATCGCAAAACATCATCACATTATTGATGTATAAACACAGATTAATCGCCATAATTGGTTTTGACATCACATGCTCCTTAATCGTAATGACAGATGGTTACCTGAAAGGCAGAGCAGGTTGCTTCATGGTCAGTGATCAGGTCAATGCATACGTCAGTGCAAAGACCATTGAGGACTCAGGAGACACCGACTGGTGTGCTCCTTGGCTAATTTAAATTTAAAATACAAAGTTTGAGCAAGTTTTGAGAAAATAAATGGCGCATATTCAAGTAAAAGATTTAAAGAATGTTCTTGTATGACATTCTGACAATCAAATTGCATTTGTGTCCAAATAGTGGGGTCTTTTTAAAAGTTAATTTAAACTTTGCACGCAAGTAATTTACTGTGATTAGAATTAAAATGCAAAAATGCGAATACTCTGATTAAGAATATAATCGTTTGACAGCACTAGTTTGTGGTTGTTAAAAAAAGCCTTTGCATAAAATGTGTTTTAAAGACTTTACAGATGTAGCAAATGTGCAGCTTTGATTAACTAAGTAATGGCTTACCTTGGAGGCTTATATACTGGCAGCAGTGTACTGCAATATTTTCTCGCCGTCATGACAGAACTTCTAATACATTTTCAGAGCACTGAGAAATAAAACATAATCCACCATGAGTAGGCTAGTTCAACAACCCCACTTAGTATTAAACATAATCCAATCCTTTTAAAGGCTCCATTTCTTGTTTTAAGTTGTGCATCACTATATTTACATGTATTTGACAGTATTTTTACGGTCAACATTTGCCACACAACACTTCACTTAACACCTTTTACTGCATACAGCTGCAACAGCGAGAGTTGTGGTTCACTCTCTAACTACAGGACTACACTTTAGGATTTGGGATGTGGGTAATGTCTTTTCCTGACAGTCTTTTGTGGGATTGGACATGATTTAGCAGCTGCTGCACTCGTGGTGCGTCACCTGGAATGTGGGGGGGCTACTTATTTAAACACCTGAACATATTCTTTCGTAGTGGATTTGTGTAGACAATAAAGACTGCTAAAACGTCTATATGGGCTCGCTCGTGTGTCAATATTTGCAGCAATGGGGGGAACTATGTTGGAGCACAGTTTGTGTGTGCGTGCGTGTGTGTGTGTGTGTGTTTGTGTATGCATGTGTGTGCGTGCGTGCGTGTGTGTGTGTGTGTGTGTGTGTGTGTGTGTGTGTGTGTTGTGTGTGTGTGCGATCTTGTATTTCTACCCTTCTTGAGACATTAACAAGGAAAATGACCTTGAGGTCAAGTTAGGACCAAAATCATGGTCCCAATACGGAAAACCATTGCATCTAATAGAAAAAGTCTTGTTTGAACCCCTTGTGGGGAAATCTATCAAAATTAGGGTGGTCCCAAAAAGGAGGGATTTTTTAAATCGACTGTGTGCCGGTTTTAAAAATGGTCTCCTCTGGTCAACATATGAAATAACAAGTGTGTGTAAAAAAAAATTGAAGTGCTCCCCCTTTGGCCAACATATGTAATAACAAGTGTGTGTAAGAAATGAAAATGCGCCCCCTTTGTCCAAAATGTTGTAAAAAACATGTATATGGAGACACACTGTAATAACTTGAAGTAAATAATGAAGATTAAAAAACAATTACAAACAAAAAATACAAAAGATATATAAATTAACTAAAAGCAGTCTTTTCCCTACAATGTGTCGACTTTTTTCTTATAAAATTGGGAACAATTTCTCATATTATTTTTGTTTCTGTAATATTGCAATATTTTCTCGTAAAATTATTACCGGTACTTTTTTTTTTTTAATGTAAAACATAGCTCGGCATAGCTCGGTTGGTAGAGTGGCCGTGCCAGCAACTTGAGGGTTGCAGGTTCGATTCCCGCTTCCGCCATCCTAGTCATTGCCGTCGTGTCCTTGGGCAAGACACTTTACCCATCTGCTCCCAGTGCCACCCACACTGCTTTAAATGTAACTTAGATATTGGGTTTCACTATGTAAAGCGCTTTGAGTCACTAGAGAAAAGCGCTATATAAATATAGTTCACATTTCACACATTACTTTTTAATGCAATCTGGCAACATTTGTCATATAACATTCTGACTTTTATCACAATATTGCCAATTTTTTGGTGTTCTTGTAAAAAACAATGACATTTTTTGAGTCATAATTTTGCTAAGTAAAATTCCCATTATTATTATAATATTGCCAAAATTTGAAAGCTCCCTTATAAAACTCTCTTTCATAAAACTGCCAAAATTTGAAGCTTTTCCTGTAAAATTGCGACAGTTTTTCTTGAAGCAAGATGGCGGCGCCCGGACGGGCTGCGACACTGCGGAGCTCTTGCTAAAGATGGAACATTTGGCGGAAATGCCGGACAGTTCTGCAGACTTCATGGCTGGCTCGCATCGTGGTCACTCCGTGATCACATACGACCGCCAGACACTTCTGGATATGGACATATCGGGACGTTTTGGACTGATAGACGCGTGCTTGTTCGACGTGCTACCTAGCATGGGAATACTTCGGCGGCTACATCCAGCGGCCTGTGAAGCAGCGGAGTCTAGTAGCAGCGGGGGCCGTCTACGGAGCAGACGCCAGCGGTGTGATCGGAGACGCGGATGCCGAGCGGGGCTTAAAACAAAGCATAAGGCTAATCCCCACAGAACACCACTTCCCTCCATCCTGCAGCCGGATTTAAATAAAATATGCGAGACTACTGGTCTGGGTAAGGAGTCTGTTAAATTAGAACAAGTTTTTTCTGCTTTGAGTGTTTCAGAGTTGGACATGTGTTTTACTGAGGTGGCTAACTATGATGCGTGCAGTTTATCAAAGCAACAAACAAACAATCGGAAAATCCCCGTTACTGAGGTGGCTAACCATGATGCGTGCAGTTTATCAAAGCAACAATCAAACAATCGGAAAATTCCCGTCGTATCAATTCCTAGATATGGTCGTAATTATACTGAATGCACTGGGCATAATAAACACAACATTATTAATATTGCTACTACGGATAATTTGATCAAAAACTCCCTAAAACAGCCCACTACCTATAATATAGGTTTTTTAAACATAAGATCATTGTCTCCCAAAACGTTGTTAGTTAATGATATTATCAGAGACAACAATCTTAACGTCATCGGTCTCAGCGAAACCTGGCTTAAACCAAACGACTTTTTTGCGCTAAATGAGGCATGTCCTCCTAACTTTACACATGCGCATATTGCCCGTCCGCTTAAAAGGGGTGGGGGGGTCGCACTAATATACAACGAAAACTTTAACCTTAGTCCTAACATAAATAATAAATATAAATCGTTTGAGGTGCTTACTATGAAGTCTGTCACACCGCTCCCTCTACACCTGGCTGTTATCTACCGCCCCCCAGGGCCCTATTCGGACTTTATCAATGAATTCTCAGAGTTCGTTGCTGATCTAGTGACACACGCCGATAACATAATCATAATGGGGGACTTTAATATCCATATGAATACCCCATCGGACCCACCGTGCGTAGCGCTCCAGACTATAATTGATAGCTGTGGTTTCACACAAATAATAAATGAACCCACGCATCGCAAGGGTAATACGATAGACCTAGTGCTTGTCAGGGGTATCACCGTTTCCAAAGTTACGATACTCCCGTACACTAAAGTATTGTCCGATCATTACCTTATAAAATTCGAGGTTCAGACGCATGTTCGTCAAACTAATAATAATAATAACTGCTATAGCACCCGCAACATTAATACGGCCACAACGACAACTCTTGCTGACCTACTGCCCTCGGTAATGGCACCATTCCCAAAGTATGTGGGCTCTATTGATAACCTCACTAACAACTTTAACGACGCCCTGCGCGAAACCATTGATAACATAGCACCGCTAAAGTTAAAAAAGGCTCCAAAAAAGCGCACCCCGTGGTTTACAGAAGAAACTAGAGCTCAGAAATTGTTATGCAGAAAGCTGGAACGCAAATGGCGCACGACTAAACTTGAGGTGCACCATCAAGCATGGAGTGATGGTTTAATAACTTATAAACGCATGCTTACCTTAGCTAAAGCTAAATATTACTCAAATCTCATCCACCGTAATAAAAACGATCCTAAATTTTTGTTTAGTACGGTAGCATCGCTAACCCAACAAGGGACTCCTTCCAGTAGCTCCACCCACTCAGCTGATGACTTTATGCAATTCTTTAGTATGAAAATTGAAGTCATTAGAAAGGAGATTAAAGACAATGCGTCCCAGCTACAACGGGGTTCTATTAACACTGATACGATGGTATATACGGCGGATACTGCCCTCCAAAATAGTTTCTCTCGTTTTGAGGAAATAACATTAGAGGAATTGTTACAACATGTAAATGGAATAAAACAAACAACATGTTTACTTGACCCTCTTCCTGGGAAACTGATCAAGGAGCTCTTTGTATTATTAGGTCCATCAGTGCTAAATATTATAAACTTATCACTCTCCTCGGGCACTGTTCCCGTTGCATTCAAAAAAGCGGTTATTCATCCTCTTCTTAAAAGACCTAACCTCGATCCTGACCTCATGGTAAACTACCGACCGGTGTCTCACCTTCCCTTTATTTCAAAAATCCTCGAAAAAATTGTTGTGGAGCAGTTAAATGAACACTTAGCGTCTAACAATCTATATGAAACCTTTCAATCCGGTTTCAGGGCAAATCACTCCACGGTGACAGCCCTCGCAAAAATGACTAATGATCTATTGCTAACGATGGATTCTGATGCGTCATCTATGTTGCTGCTCCTCGATCTTAGCGCTGCTTTCGATACTGTCGATCATAATATTTTATTAGAACGTATCAAAACACGAATTGGTATGTCCGACTTAGCCCTGTCTTGGTTTAACTCTTATCTTACTGATAGGATGCAGTGTGTCTCCCATAACAATGTGACCTCGGACTACGTTAAGGTAACGTGTGGAGTTCCCCAGGGTTCGGTCCTTGGCCCTGCACTCTTCAGCATCTACATGCTGCCGCTAGGTGACATCATACGCAAATACGGTATTAGCTTTCACTGTTATGCTGATGACACCCAACTCTACATGCCCCTAAAGCTGACCAACATGCTGGATTGTAGTCAGCTGGAGGCGTGTCTTAATGAAATTAAACAATGGATGTCCGCTAACTTTTTGCAACTCAACTCCAAAAAAACGGAAATGCTGATTATCGGTCCTGCTAGACACCGAACTCTATTTAATAAAACAACTCTAACATTTGACAACCAAACAATTGAACAAGGCGACACGGTAAAGAATCTGGGTATTATCTTCGACCCAACTCTCTCCTTTGAGGCACACATTAAAAGCGTTACTAAAACGGCCTTCTTTCATCTCCGCAATATCGCTAAAATTCGCTCCATTCTGTCCACTAAAGACGCTGAGATCATTATCCATGCGTTTGTTACGTCTCGCCTCGATTACTGTAACGTATTATTTTCGGGTCTCCCCATGTCTAGCATTAAAAGATTACAGTTGGTACAAAATGCGGCTGCTAGACTTTTGACAAGAACAAGAAAGTTTGATCACATTACGCCTGTACTGGCTCACCTGCACTGGCTTCCTGTGAAATTAAGATGTGACTTTAAGGTTTTACTACTTACGTATAAAATACTACACGGTCTAGCTCCATCCTATCTTGCCGATTGTATTGTACCATATGTCCCGGCAAGAAATCTGCGTTCAAAGGACTCCGGCTTATTAGTGATTCCCAAAGCCCAAAAAAAGTCTGCGGGCTGTAGAGCGTTTTCATTTCGGGCTCCAGTACTCTGGAATGCCCTCCCGGTAACAGTTCGAGATGCCACCTCAGTAGAAGCATTTAAGTCTCACCTTAAAACTCATTTGTATACTCTAGCCTTTAAATAGACTCCCTTTTTAGACCAGTTGATCTGCCGTTTCTTTTCTTTTTCTTCTATGTCCCACTCTCCTTTGTGGAGGGAGTCCGGTCCGATCCGGTGGCCATGTACTGCTCGCCTGTGTATCGGCTGGGGACATCTCTGCGCTGCTGATCCGCCTCCGCTTGGGATGGTTTCCTGCTGGCTCCGCTGTGAACGGGACTCTCGCTGCTGTGTTGGATCCGCTTTGGACTGGACTCTTGCGACTGTGTTGGATCCATTATGGATTGAACTTTCACAGTATCATGTTAGACCCGCTCGACATCCATTGCTTTCCTCCTCTCCAAGGTTCTCATAGTCATCATTGTCACCGATGTCCCACTGGGTGTGAGTTTTCCTTGCCCTCATGTGGGCCTACCGAGGATGTCGTAGTGGTTTGTGCAGCCCTTTGAGACACTAGTGATTTAGGGCTATATAAGTAAACATTGATTGATTGATTGTACATTTTTGACTTGTGTTGAGTAAAATTACGACTTTTATTATAAAACTGCCAAAATTCTAAGTTTTTCTTGTGAAATTCCACCTCACTTTTCACAACAACCTTTTATGTATAGCATATATATATTTTTTTTTTGATGTTGTATATACAAATCTTCATACATCTCGAAAGGGTGGTCCTACAGAGGTAGGCATTTTTGGCAGGTCTCAAGAAGGTAACAAATTCAAGAATGTGTGTGTGCGTGTGTGTGTGCATGTGTTTGTTTGTGTCAGTGTGTGTTTGTGTGTGTGCCTGTGTGGCACTTGAAACACCTCACCCTCCACACTGACCTTCGGCCTCTGAGCTGAGGCCACGACATCAGTCAAAGATGCCTTGGGGATCTGCACTTTTAAGCTTTACATCCGTTTGGGCAGGGAATCAAAAACAAGCACGATTGGTTCTGTATGGAGCCTTCTCTTGACTTCGCTGCGAGGCTGAAGATTTTCCACCTCCCCCAAGCTGTAGAGCGCCACAAGAGAGGCATCTTTAACTGGCTTTGAGCTAACTTAAAAGCTAAATGTGTGGAAAGTTGTGTATCAGCTGTGATAACAAGCCGTGGAATCATTTACTGGATAGTCCTGTTTATTTTTCACATATCTAACAGATTAATTTAAGATGAATTATTAGACACATTCAGATGACCAAATTGGTCAAATAAATAGGTGAAGCTGGAGAATATTATGGAGGAAATCCACATGTTTTTCCAAGGTGTGGAATTTTTAACGGTCATACCCGGGCCTGGACGCGCACTGCTGCCCCCCCTGCACATACCAAGATAACCGCACATACTGTCCCTCCCATTTCCCCACCCTGTGTGCCTCTTGCTGCCCATGTGCCGCTTCACAGCCTCATGTGTCCACCTACATAAGGCAGTGCAAACAAGTCAATCATCTGTCTGGCGAGTGGACACAGCAGCAGTAATAACTCCTGTGTTCTGCTGTGGAACCGACACATACGGTCGCTTTCATACACTTGTTTCTGTTTTGTTTTTTTTTATCCTCAAAAACGGTTTTATCTCAAGATATCTGTATCATTTATTTTTCAAACGTTTTGGATCTGCCGTTGCTTTTCCAAGAGCTGGGTGGCCTAGTGGTCGTACTGTGTGAGTACACAGTCACAAGATCAAATCTCCGCTTGAACATCTGTGTGTGGAGTTTGTATGTTTTCTCCGGGTAGTCCGGCTTCCTCCCACATACCCAAAATATGCATGTTAGGTTAATTGGATACATTGAACACAATCTGGTATGAATGCGACTGTGAATGGTTACCGTATTTTCCGGACTATATCTGGTGTTCCGACATGTGACTTATTTTTATTCATTTATTTTATTTATTTATTTACTTTTGTTTAAACACAAGATACACTTACAACAGTTAGCCCAGGGGTCTCACACACGCGGCCCGTGGGCCAATTGCGGCCCCCACCTTAATATGAAAGTTTAATGTTAGTGCGGCCTGCAGATTTTATATGAATGGCGCTTGACAGCGTTTTGTTATTTGGGTCCGAAATGGCGCTTTCAACGTTCTGGGTTGCCTACCCCTGCGTTAGTGGAAAAGCGGCAAATGAGTGCAAGGGACAGAGACGTTGCCACGGAGACGAGGGTTTTCTTATGTGCCTCGCTGCAGTCACACAGCGACATTTGTCCGTCAGTAATAACAGTCCCTGATAACCTAAAAAAAATGTTTAAGAAATCTTTTCTTGCGGCCCAGCCTCACCCAGACTCTGCATACAGTGGCCCCCAGGTGAATTGAGTTTTGAGACTCCTGAGTTAGCCCTTTGAGACACTTGTGATTTAGAGCTATATAAATAAACATTGATTGGTTGATTGAACAGTTAGTGCCCCAACCCAAACCCCCACCCCCATTTACACTCATTCTCACTCATTCACACTCATTTAGACAAAAAGTATGTTTCCTTCTGTTATTAATATTCTGGTTGCTACAATATTTATCAATGTAGTCTGCCAGGGATACAGTGTGTGAATCACACATGACTGTGTGTGCTGCTGGTCCACTAATATTACTAACCTTTAACAGTTATTTTTTTCTCATTTCCATTAATTATTAGTTTCTATGTAATTGTTTTTATTTTTTTATTTTTTTATTTTTTATTTTTTTTAAGAAAATATTTATTATCATTTATTTCTTTTTTAAAATAAAGGACAGTATCTTCACCAGACCAGGTTGTCAATGAAATTAGATTGTTTAAAGGGGTGTTAAAACCAGGTCCAGTCCAGATTATGTCCAGGTCGGGATCAACAACCCACATGTTCATTTATGTACACTCAAGTTAGGGAACACAAGAACAGATTGCATATAATCTATAAATGAATGAATGAAATAAGTCTATATTATCAATCAACCATTTTGTGTGATCAGTTTAACAGTACAGGTTATACCTATCAACAATCATACACATAAACACACAAAATAAAATAAAAAGAATGACCGAAAAAAGAATAGGCTGAAACCAAAGGTTATATTTGCCTATCCTATACATTCACTGAAATTGCCTTGAACATCAACGTTAAAAAAATCAATGTGATGAAAGTAATTGTTACTATATTTTATAATTTTCAATTATTTCACCTTTCTTCAACTCATCATTGAGCTTGTTCCACCATGTATCTCCTAAAACTGGAATAAATTTGTATTTTATATTCGTTCTTACTTTACATATTTCAAAAATCTATATCCCCGTAAATTACAGTTTTCTCCCCTTAATTGAAATAGACTAGGAAATACAAGCTGGAAGGCTGTTCTATAAAAACACAATGTCTGAAAATTTTAATACATTACAATTTATAAATAATAAACAAACAAAATTTAATTTTCAAAATAAGCATTTGAGGACTTCCAATCTACAGTATGTTTATGTTTTTCAGCTTCACTATCCGTTTCAACCATATAGCTTTCTAAAGTTAAAAAATGCTGAATAAATGTTTTAAAGAAAGTAATACTAAGTGAATATCTATTTTTGGCCTTAAAAATAAACCGAGTACTATGATCAAATTGTCTAAATTATGACTGTCAATGAACTCTCCTAAAATAACAGAAACAACATCAAGCTTCATAAACAAACCAATCCTTAAACACCTGACTTCTTGCTGGAAGAGAAAAGCAGTGGTGGTCGAGCAAGCCAAGATAGCTGATGTACAGCAAGCAGCGCGAAAACTATCTGAGTACAAAAGAGGCTTAAATCTTTCTGCGAAAACCACATACAAGCAAAAATTCAAATTGGAATAGTTCCCGATACTTTATCCCAAAAAATGTTTTGAGTGATATCAAGGATTATACGTCAGTCATGTTCTCAGACATATCAAACATTTTGTGCTCCGGATGCCATTCTACAGGACAAAACAGATGGAATTGTGTAAAAGCATGGAGGTGTCCAACTTCTTTGTGTGTGGCTGGGTTAGGGCTGGGCGATACGGCCTTTTATTAATATCGCAATATTTTTAGGCCATATCACGATACACAATATATATCTCAATATTTTGCCTTAGCCTTGAATGAACTTGATGCATATAATCACACCAGTATGATTATTCTATGTGCCTACATTAAAACATTCTTGTTCATACTTCATTAATATATGCTTATTTTAAATTTTCATGCAAAGCGAGAAATCACTACGAAGTAAATTTAACAAAACTATTTATTAAACAGTTATTAAGCAGTGGCACAAACATTCATGTCATTTCCAAAACACAAAGTGCAAGATTGTCAGAGACATTTTAAAACAAGTTATTAGTGCACTTTTGTGCATGATGTCACTAAGATGACATATCAAAACAACACTAAATTAAAGTGCACTTTTTGTACAGAACGCCACTACAATAGTTTTAAACAAATAAAGTGCACTTTTGTGCATGATGTCACGCAAGATATTTCAATAACTATCAAATAAAAATGAGCTGCATAATAGGAAATCAAATAGTGTATGTCCTGCACTATGTGGTAGGTTCCCGCGGACCGTATCTCCTTGTGTTGTTGACTATTTTTTTCATATGGTGTTCATCTGGCATTCGCATTTTGTGGGTGTGACACCGGCCGAGATGTTGACATGCAGAGTTTCAATCACTCTTCATTCTCCAGCGGTTGACTTTTCAAATGATGCTACAAATTAGTAGTGCTGCCACTTTTTGTAGCAACCCTTTTGCCGCATACATGACATATTACGGTTGTCGGTTCAACATCTTCCCGCTTGAAGCCAAACCACCACCAGACGATGGCCCCTGTGCTGTTTTTTCTTGGGAATTAATTTTTCTTCCTTCATTTGTTACCAGATTCGCACCTTCTTTCTCTCGTATTACCACTCGCACCGCTCCGCCTGCACCACAGCTAATGTTACCCGTGCCGCTACCTCTCTCCTCCGCGAGAGCGTATGACGTTGCACGTGCGACAGTATGTGACGTATATAAGAAGGTGCGCTTGTTTTATGTCTCCGGGAGAAGGAGAGACAAGAAAGAGTGAGAAACGGCTGTAGTGTAATGCCCGCAGCTAACAGTAACTGCGTGAGAACGTATACTCGAATACTTAGGATATAGTAATTTTCTACATATCACAGAGACAATCCTATGCTGAGTCAAGGACATTGGGATTAAGACTCTCCCGGATAAATATTTATCATTTTTGCTCGGGTAAGGTTGCATTTCATGATTTAACTTTGCGTCTAAAATGCCATGTTTGTTGCTGTTGCGCGCGCCGTTTATGAGTAGCGTGATTTATTTCCCATTTTGATCAAAATATAACTATATATTTCAACATTGTGTATGTACTGAAGTATTCATTTATGATTGCTGTCTTTGATAAAAGCCTAACTTTTAAGATTTTTGCTCCCATTTGCGTTCCTTTTTTAGACATGCCGAGTTGGTGCTTTTTGAAACACTAATAGCCATCATGTGTTCAGGAAATACAAATAATATCGAGATAAAACTGAAATGGGAAATAACTACCGTTAAAAGTATATCAAAAAAACCTTTAATGGAGTGATCACTGAAAAAGTATGCATTATTCGACTATGGACTTTTTTTTGGTCTTTGGACTAGAGTGTGTGCTGCTTTTCTCGTTCCGTAAAATCTTGCGCTCGTTTTCCCTTTTTAATGACCTCTGTAGTTCTCTTAAGTTGAGGCTCGGGATGTAATGATTAACCGTAATAATGATAAACCCGGTAAAACGCTTGACGGTTAGCACTGCACTTTGATAAACTCATTTAACGACTGGTGCCAGCTCGCTAGCTTAAATGCTTACATGAAAAGAGGAGACATTAAGGTATTTCCCCAATATGAAACAACATACCCCAATCTAAACTCATATTAACACATTACTGTCTGAGCAACTAAGCCATTTAACTGTGGGCATTGAACCTACAAGCTGTGCTCTCTTAGAGTGATCAATCTGACCTTAAAGGAAAAGAGACAGGTGTTTTTTTACGGTGCATTAAAATTCCACAGCCCCCGACAGAAATAATGAATAATATATTTTATTTGTTATGCCCTTTTCATTTCAATAAATCTTAAAGTGTAACAGTACAAAGCAATATTTAAAACAACAAAAGCCTTTAAAGCAGAATACTAAGACTCAAACACAATCAGTGAAGTATAAGAGACAGGCAAAATAGTGGCTTTTCTAACATTGTAGTTATTTTTTTAATTTTTAATAACTTGGTCAAAATATTTCAGTTCGTGTATAAGTATTTTTTTTAACTCATTCAACAATACCGAGACAATAATGGCAACCATGGTAATGTTCGTCACGATAACCATGATAAGGAATTGTCATATTGTTACATCTAAGGTTGAGGCGCTCTTAAGTTGAGTTACCACGGTCCTTTTTTAATGCCGTGACAGCGTTTTTCTTTGACCTTTTTTGCGTGCATACATTGATTTAATGTAGCTAAAGGTATGTGGGATGCATACAGTCAGACTAAAAAGAATCTTTCATTACTCAAAATGTTATTTTCTGGTGAACAAGAGTTGTGTGTTCTGCTCCCCTGCATTTTAGGCGTTTTGGATGAGATGTTTTCCCTTTGCACGCAAAATTCCTTTGTCAACTTGGGAACCTTATTCTTTAAGTTAAAGTTAAAGTACCAATGATAGTCTCACACACACTAGGTGTGGCGAAATTATTCTCTGCATTTGACCCATCACGCTTGAACTCACGACCTACCGATCTCAGGGCGGACACTCTAACCACTAGGCCACTGAGTAGGCCTTCATATGATACCTGATGTAATACTGTGAGAAAGGCAACACTGCCAGAGTACTTAACGCAATGTTAGAAGCAGCGCTTCATTCATTGCCGCAAAATGTATTCACTGGAGCATGAAACAAAGTTCCTCTGGGGAAAAACGACCAAAGATCGTCTGCTTCTATACTGATCATAGAGCATGCATGCTACTCTTTTATTTAACCCTGTCTGACATTTATTTTATCAGTCTCAACAAAATTATACTCTTTGTTTTTGCTACATTTACAACCTCAAATAGAACAGGCTGGTCATTTATCATTTACTCTGTCCAAATGCAAATACAATTATAATTTTGATTTCATAATTAGAACTATAGATGTCCGATAATATCGGACTGCCGGTATAATCCGCCAATAAATGCTTTAAAATGTAATATTGAAAATGATCGGTATCTGTTTCAAAAAGTAAAAATGTTGACTTTTTAAATCGCCGCTGTACAGAGTGCTACATGGACGTAGGGATAAGTACAGAGCGCCAACAAACCTCAAAGACACTGCCTTTGCTTGCCGGTCCATAATATCAACGGCTTTTCACACACACAAATGAATGCAAGCATACTTGGTCAAAAGCCATACAGGTCACTCTGAGGGTGGCCATATAAACAACTTTAACACTGTTACAAATATGCGCCACACTGTGAACCCACACCAAACAAGAATGACAAACACATTTCGGGACAACATCTGCACCGTAACACAACATAAACACAACAGAACAAATACCCAGAACCCCTTGCAGCACTAACTCTTCCGGTACGCTACAATATACCAATATACGCCCCCTTTTTTTGCACGACTTTCTGGACTCTGGCACCGGAAAAAAAGGAACATTTGCAAGGGTAAATTATCCGAAACCTTCTGTAAACAGTGACCTCATTAATTCTTCTGCAAAGTCCCAAAGTGTGTGCCAACCAACATTTGTCATATTAAGACATTAGTATTTGTATTGAAATGATTTAGAGATTAGCACAGCACACAATGAGTCATGTCCTTGAGTAATTTTCCGTTTTTCAGGGGCGGCACTATTTCACGTTGTCATTCCATATTGTTCGGAAGCATTTCCTGCCCTACATAAAGGACATATTGTAGAAGAGTGAGTGACAGCATGCACACCCCCCTGCAAGTAAATGAGCAGAATGATGCATCCTTTGGCCCCCGAGGGGGCCGCATGATAAAAATACACCAACTTTCTGCACCCATCTGCCTTAACCCCCCCATAGGGAGAGAGAGAAAGCTGTTGTCTTCTATAGGAGATGGCAATTCTCAATTGCCCTCTCTTTGGGTAATAAATTAAGTATTTTCTGATGCTGGCTGTCTTTTTTGAAAAATGTGCAGTTGTTCCTTTTCTCTCACAAAAGCTTAATTCTTTGAAGCCACACTAATCTCACTCGTGTTAACACACAAGCTCATTCGTGCTGGAGCACTTTAGAACAAGATAGTAATACTGTACATATTAAAAGCCATTTCTCAGTAGATATATTGTTTATGTTTGGCTGCCATCCACTGTGTACCTGGCTGGAAACCTCAGTGAACATATACAGTACATGATAGTTAAACCTACAACAACCCAAAGTACTATACAGTTGTACCTTAAGTTAAAGTTAAAGTACCGATGATTGTCACACACACACTCGGTGTTGTGAAATTTGTCCTCTGCATTTGACCCATCCCCTTGTTCACCCCTTGGGAGGTGAGGGGAGCAGTGAGCTGCAGCAGTAGCCGCGCCCCGGAATAATTTTTAATGATTTAACCCCCAATTCCAACCCTTGATGCTGAGTGCCAAGCAGGGACGTAATGGGTCCCCTTTTTATAGTCTTTGGTATGACTCGGCCGGGGTTTGAACTCACAACCTACCGATCTCTGGTTGCACACTAGGCACGGAGTCAATCTACAAGCGTAATTGGTTCTGTGACGGAGCTCTCAACCCAAGACACTTAAATTAATGAAATGTATGTTTCTCCACCCCCACCCAAAAACAGCAGAATTTTAACATTTAACACATCTTTTAAAAAACATAAATATTGTACAAAAAATAAAATGTAGGTTGCTACTTTTATGGTATCATGTAATAATAATAATGTACAGCATTTACCCTGGAGAGTCCACTTGTACGGTATCTCCTTCCAGCTACTTTTCCATCAAACACACCATCAGCAGCTTCTTCATATTTGTTTATTTTATATTTTATTATACACTATTCCACTGGGGCTGAGCAATATTACCTCAAATTCAAATTTCTACTCGAATGTCCCCTAAAATTTAATTAACATGTTTTCCCCCATCAATTTTTAAGGAAAACAATAAATACAAATGCCAGAGATAATTCCCAAAAAAGTTTTGCTTTTATTTGAGCAAAAAAGTAGCAATAGTAACCTGAATTTTCCTTCCTGGAAGTAAAGTGGCAGCTGTTTTTTTTTCTTCTTTTTTTTTTAATACATCTAGTAGATTGTAGTTTGAAAAGAACTCTAACAAGAAATTCTCTCATCACTGAATCTGAAAAAAATTACACAGTGACATTTTTCATTATTTCTAGCTTCAGTGGCTTTGTGGTTAGAGTGTCCGCCCTTAGATCAGTAGGTCGTGAATTCAAACCCCGGCCGAGTCATACCAAAGACTATGAAAATGGGACCCATTTTCTCCCTGCTTGGCACTCAGCCTCAAGGGTTGGAATTGGGGGTTAAATCACTAGAATGATTCCCGGACTCGGCCACCGCTGCTGCTCACTGCTCCCCTTACCTCCCAGGGGATGAACAAGGGGAATTGGTCAAATGCAGAGGTTAATTTTACCACACCTAGTGTGTGTGACAATCATTAGTACTTTACTTTAACTTTTTTTAAATAATGCCACAACTTACAGAGCCCACACCAAACAAGAATGACAAACACATTTTGGGAAAACATCCGCACTGTAATACAACATAAACACAACATAATAAATACCTAGAATCCCATGCAAACCTGACTCTTCCAGGCTACATTATACACTATGAACCCACACCAAACAAGAATGACAAACACATTTTGGGAAAACATCCGCACTGCAACATAAACACAACATAATAAATACCCAGAAACTCACCCCCCTCCCCCGCCCGCCTCAGTTCCTCAGTGTTCGCTCTTACAATAAAAATGGCGCTACCATTTGGTCACAATACAGGTTTTGGAACACAAATTAAGTATTGGTGACAGTTTTTGTATGCATGTTTAGTGTGAGTGAGAGTTCTAGTTGATTGGTCCCATTAGCTGCATTGCGAGCTACCTAGAACAAGCCGATGGATACATGTTTAACTCCAAATACCTTTTGTCTTCTTGTCTCTCATGATGATTGTAAACAATACGCAAAAAAATAAAGTGCAGTTCTCCTTTAACATAATTTTCGCCCTTTAACACTTTTGTAAACAAACAAGAGGGGAGGCTTGAAGAGTGGAAAGGTATATCCAAAAACAACTTACCAACATTTTCAATTGTTTTTGGTCTCTGTTATGTCAACACCTTTACTCTTTTGGCAACAGTTGCACCTTCCAGTTCTTTTTTTGCGAGGAAGGTACTCTTTGTTGATCCTCTTCATTCAACAACTCAAACGCCAACTTTTGGGATGATTTCAATCTGGAATTCAATAGTAGTTCTCACTCTATTTTTCAAATAATTGACACCCAAAACTTTCATGGCTGATTTTTAGTAAGCAGTCTCACTGCATTAAAAAAAAATCATGAACCATTAGTCAACAAGTAGCTTCCTTACTTTTGGCACAGTGGATTGATGCAAAAAAGATGGGACTACTTTCCCAAATCAAAGTGTATCTTACAAGACTTCAGTGTTTTGCAAGATTTGGTGTTCGGCGTGTGATTCAAGATGGCTTAAAAAACAAGCGTTGATGTCAACACACAAATGTAAAATTCCATCCATCCATCCATTTTCTACCGGTTGTCCCGTTTGGGGTCGCGGGGGCTCACTGGAGCCTATCTCAGCTGCATTTGGGCGGAAAGCAGAGTACACCCTGGACAAGTCACCACCTCATCACAGGGCCAATACAGATAGACATACAACATTCACACACTGTAAATGTAAAATTCAACACACAATATTAAAATCCAACCTAAAAAAACTACTTTAAACAAGGATACTTTTGGCAAAATGTTTTGTTTTTGACTGAAAACCTTTCTAACTAAGGTACTCGTTAACCAAGGTATCACTGTAGTTAGTATTGTTATATGATTACATCTGATTCATCCATCTATTTTCTATCACTCGTCCCTTTTGGGGTCCCGGACTGCTGGAGCATTTCCCAGCTCCATTCGGGTGGTAGGTGGGGTACATCCTGGACAAGTCACCACCTCATCGCAGGGCCAACACAGACAGACAGACAACTTTCACAAACAGACAATATTCACACTCACATTCACACACTAGGGCCAATTTAGTGTTGCCAATCAACCTATCCCCAGGTGCATGTCTTTGGAGGTGGGAGGAAGCCGGAGTACCCGAAGGGAACCCACGCAGTCACGGGGAAAACATGCAAACTCCACACAGAAAGACCCTGAGGATCAAACCCAGGAGTTTCGTAATTTGCACATGCACTAAGCCCTATTCCACCTTGCTGCCTTATATCTAATATATACCTAATTTATAATAAATTAAATAGAATTTCCAGAACATGTTGAGAGCCAATGAATAAAACTTGCTGCGAGCTGCACTTTGGATAGCCCTGTTCTGGGGGCAAAATGTATGCCTAAGTGAGAAAATTAAAAAAAATATTTTTGATTGTTCGCAACAAAAATCTTGAATTAATTGTTATATCGCTCAGACCTTATATGTACACTCTCACTATGCACTTCTTCAAAGTAATAGATGCCAATTATCAGATTGGGGCTATAGCACATAAGCAAAGCTGTGTGAGTAACAGTGCTAACGTCAGATTATAACATCAAAATCATACTAGGTTAGTTAATATGCTGAAATTGTCTGTATATGACTGACTGATATACACTCCAGGCTTTATTTAAAGATGGGTAGCGAAGTTGTGTGTGTGTGTGTGTGTGTGTGTGTGTGTGTGTGTGTGTGTGTGTGTGTGTGTGTGTGTGTGTGTGTGTGTGTGTGTGTGTGTGTGTGTGTGTGTGTGTGTGTGTGTGTGTGTGTGTGTGTGTGTGTGTGTTGAAAGGTAAAGAGGCTGAGGGCGGGGCTTACTGGCTGGTCTGCTTGTTAGATCCATCCATCTTCTTCCGCTTATCCGAGGTCGGGTCGCGGGGGCAGCAGCCTAAGCAGGGAAGCCCAGACTTCCCTCTCCCCACCCACTTCGTCCAGCTCTTCGCGGGGATCCCGAGGCGTTTCCAGGCCAGTCGGGAGACATAGTCTTCCCAACGTGTCCTGGGTCTTCGCCGTGGCCTCCTACCGGTTGGACACCTCCCTAAGGAGACGTTTGGGTGGCAACCTGAGCAGATGCCCAAATCACCACATCTGGTTCCTCTCGATGTGGAGGAGCAGCAGCTTTACTTTGAGCTCCTCCTGGATGACAGAGCTTCTCAGCCTATCTCAAAGGGAGAGCCCAGCCACCCGGCGGAGGAAAGGAAGCTCATTTCGGCCGCTTGTACCCGTGATCTTGTCCTTTCTGTCATAACCCAAAGCTCATGACCAAATTGAGAGCTTTGCCTTCCGGCTCAACTCCTTCTTCACCACAACGGATCGATACAGCGTCCGCATTACTGAAGACGCCACACCGATCTGCCTGTCGAGCTCACGATCCACTATTCCTCACTCATGAACAAGACTCCTAGGTTTCTTGAACTCCTAAAATTGGGGCGAGATCTCCCCCCCAACCCAGAGATGGCACTCCACCTGCTATAATAAGTAGTCGGCTGATTATGTGGCCAGGCTGCCAATCAGCTGCAGGTGCGGGGAAACAACACTCAGGGAGACAAGCAGGAAACTGAACCAAAATATCAAACATAACCAAATTGTCAGTGACAAGCCTGACAGGGCAACCTGTATGGTTAGTGCATCAGTGCCTCACCCGGTGAGAAGGTCACCGCACGTCACTGTATGCCAGGTTCACCTGGCTGGATCCACCAAGGAAAAGGTTTTTCCTCATCAAAGCATTAGAAACCGACATTTCAAAACCAACCGTGTCAGCGCCTCTTGTCTTGAAAGTAGATGAAACAAATGATACATTTGTTTTCACATTGCCTGTGTCTTATAACTATCCCATCACTCCACTGGCAAACACAATAGTCCAGGATGACTCACCCACTACACCAATACATCATCCCACTACCATCAGGGCGCAGGTACACAACTATCAAATTCCGGAGGGCCCACTTCGGGAAAAGCCTTATTCCTGCAGCTATATCCGCCCTAAACGGCAGGCCCGGCCAACCTGTCTGACAAGCCTGAAAATGTGTTAGTCATGTATGATGTCTTTTTGTTATTTTTTTTTCGTGATGTGTATGTCTATTGTTTAAATGTACGGCAATTAAAATTAATTTCCCCAACGGGGACCAATAAATCTAAATCAATCAAATTCCTTCCTGCATCCTCACGACTTGTCAAGTTTTGGCCCTCAAGGTACCCTACGCCAGTGGTTCTCAACAGGGGTAGGCGTACCCCTGGGGGTACTTGAAGGTATGACAATGGGTATGTGAGATTTTTTTTTAAATATTCTAAAAATAGCAACAATTCGAAAATCCTTTATAAATATATTCATTGAATAATACCTCAACAAAATATGAATGTAAGTTCATAAACTGTAAAAAGAAATGCAACAATGCAATATTCAGTGTTGACAGCTAGATTTTTTTGTTGACATCTTCCATAAATATTGATGTTAAATATTTCTTTTTTTGTGAAGAAATGTTTGGAACAGTACTTCTTAACCTTGTTGGAGGTACCAAACCCCACCAGTTTCATATGCGCATTCACCGAACCCTTCTTTAGTGAAAAAGAAAACTTTTTTTTTTTTTTTTTTCAAATTCAAGACAAAGTTATATGTTTTTGGTAACACTTTAGTATGGGGAAGATATTCTAAGTAACAAAGACTTCATTTAGAGTTATTTGGACCCTAGGGGAACATATTCTAAGTAACAAAGACTTAATTTAGAGTTATTTGGACACTAGGGGAACATATTGTAAGTAACAAAGACTTAATTTAGAGTTATTTGGAAACTAGGGGAACATATTCTAAGTAACAAAGACTTCATTTGGAGTTATTTGGACACTAGGGGAACACATTCTAAGTAACAAAGACTTAATTTAGAGTTATTTGGAAACTAGGGGAACATATTCTAAGTAACAAATACTTAATTTTGAGTTATTTGGTTAGGGTTAGGGTCAGGGTTAGAGGGTCAGGGTTATAATAATGCCATGCCGAATAAGGCATTAATAAGTACTTGATAATGACTGGTTTAGAGCCAATATGTTACTAATTTGCATGTTAATAAGCAACTAATTAATGGTGAATATGTTCTCCATACTAAAATGTGACCATGTTTTTTTTTAACTGGTGCACAAAATGAACTGTGCATGAACATCACCTTGTTCAGACAACAAAACCAACACAGTGCATAAACTTACAACAAATTACACACCTGCAAATCATTCAGCTGTTGCCGTATCTGGAATACGCCGATAGGGAGAAGTTTGTATTCATACTGATGAGTCGGGTGTGTTTTGACCTCCGCCGAACCCCTGAGGCCGACTCACCGAACCCCTAGGGTTCGATCGAACCTAGGTTAAGAACCACTGGTTTAGAATTAAGTTCATGAATCCAGATGGATCTGTATTACAATCCCCAAGGAGGGCACTTTAAGTTGATGATTACTTCTATGTGTAGAAATCTTTATTTATAATGGAATCACTTGTTTATTTTTCAACAAGTTTTTAGTTATTTTTATGTCTTTTTTTCCAAATAGTTCAAGAAAGACCACTACAAATGAGCAATATTTTGCACTGTTATACAATTTAATAAATCAGAAACTGATGACATTGTGCTGTATTTTACTTCTTTATCTTTTTTTTTCAACCAATAATGCATTGCTCTGATTAGGGGGTACTTGAATTAAAAAAATGTTCACAGGGGGTACATCACTAAAAAAGGGTCGAGAACCACTGCCCTACACTCTCAGCTTTATTCCATCACTACGCCTCCTCCACCATTGCTGCTTCACCCGCCTATTACCCCATCAAGCAAAGAACTTTAATCTGGATTCCAACCATCCATCCATCCATCCATCATCTTCCACTTATCCGAGGTCGGGTCGCGGGGTCAACAGCCTAAGCAGGGAAACCCAGACTTCCCTCTCTCCAGCCACTTCGTCTAGCTCTTCCCGGGGGATCCCGAGGTGTTCCCAGGCCAGCCGGGAGACATAGTCTTCCCAACGTGTCCTGGGTCTTCCCCGTGGCCTCCTACCGGTTGGACGTGCCCTAAACACCTCCCTAGGGAGGCGTTCGGGTGGCATCCTGACCAGATGCCCGAACCACCTCATCTGGCTCCTCTCGATGTGAAGGAGCAGCGGCTTTACTTTGAGTTCCTCCTGGATGGCAGAGCTTCTCACCCTATCTCTAAGGGAGAGCCCCGCCACACGGCGGAGGAAACTCATTTCGGCCGCTTGTACCCGTGATCTTATCCTTTCGGTCATGACCCAAAGCTCATGACCATAGGTGAGGATGGGAACGTAGATCGACCGGTAAATTGAGAGCTTTGCCTTCCGGCTCAGCTCCTTCTTCACCACAACAGATCGGTACAACGTCCGCATTACTGAAGACGCCGCACCGATCCGCCTGTCGATCTCACGATCCACTCTTCCCTCACTCGTGAACAAGACTCCTAGGTACTTGAACTCCTCCACTTGGGGCAGGGTCTCCTCCCCAACCCGGAGATGGCATTCCACCCTTTTCCGGGCGAGAACCATGGACTCGGACTTGGAGGTGCTGATTCTCATTCCGGTCGCTTCACACTCGGCTGCAAACCGAACCAGCGAGAGCTGAAGATCCCGGTCAGATGAAGCCATCAGGACCACATCATCTGCAAAAAGCAGAGACCTAATCCTGCGGTTACCAAACCGGAACCCCTCAACGCCTTGACTGCACCTAGAAATTCTGTCCATAAAAGTTATGAACAGAATCGGTGACAAAGGACAGCCTTGGCGGAGTCCAACCCTCACTGGAAATGTGTTCGACTTACTGCCGGCAATGCGGACCAAGCTCTGGCACTGATCGTACAGGGAGCGGACCGCCACAATAAGACAGTCCGATACCCCATACTCTCTGAGCACTCCCCACAGGACTTCCCGAGGAACACGGTCGAATGCCTTCTCCAAGTCCACAAAGCACATGTAGACTGGTTGGGCAAACTCCCATGCACCCTCAAGAACCCTGCCGAGAGTATAGAGCTCGTCCACAGTTCCACGACCAGGACGAAAACCACACTGTTCCTCCTGAATCAGAGGTTCGACTATCCGGCGTAGCCTCCTCTCCAGTACACCTGAATAAACCTTACCGGGAAGGCTGATGAGTGTGATCCCACGATAGTTGGAACACACCCTCCGGTCCCCCTTCTTAAAGAGAGGAACCACCACCCCAGTCTGCCAATCCAGAGGTACCGCCCCCGATGTCCACGCGATGCTGCAAAGTCTTGTCAACCAAGACAGCCCCACAGCATCCAGAGCCTTAAGGAATTCCGGGCGGATCTCGTCCACCCCTGGGGCCTTGCCACCGAGGAGCTTTTTAACTACCTCAGCGACCTCAGCCCCAGAAATAGGAGAGTCCACCACAGATTCCCCAGGCACTGCTTCCTCGTTTTCCATGGCTCCCCCGAACTCCTCCCATGTCCGAGTTTTTGCCTCCGCGACCGCTGAAGCTGCACACCGCTTGGCCTGTCGGTACCCGTCCACTGCCTCCGGAGTCCTATGAGCCAAAAGGACCCGATAGGACTCCTTCTTCAGCTTGACGGCATCCCTCACTGCTGGTGTCCACCAAGGGGTTTTAGGATTGCCGGCCCGACAGGCACCAACGACCTTGTGGCCACAGCTCCGATCTGCCGCCTCGACAATAGAGGTGCGGAACATGGTCCACTCGGACTCAATGTCCAGCACCTCCCTCGTGACATTTTCAAAGTTCTTCCGGAGGTGGGAATTGAAACTTTGTCTGACAGGAGACTGCCAGACGTTCCCTGCAGACCCTCACAATGCGTTTGGGCCTGCCAGGTCTGTCCGGCATCCTCCCCCACCATCGCAGCCAACTCCCCACCAGGTGGTGATCGGTAGAAAGCTCCGCCCCTCTCTTCACCCGAGTGTCCAAAACATAAGGCCGCAAATCCGATGACACAACTACAAAGTCGATCATGGAACTGCGGCCTAGGGTGTCCTGGTGCCAAGTGCACATATGGACACCCTTATGTTTGAACATGGTGTTTGTTATGGACAAACTGTGACGAGCACAAAAGTCCAATAACAAAACACCACTCGGGTTCAGATCCGAGCGGCCATTCTTCCCAATCACGCCTCTCCAGGTTTCACTGTCGTTGCCAACATGAGCGTTGAAATCTCCCAGTAGGACAAGGGAATCACCCGGGGGAGCACTTTCCAGTACTCCCTCGAGTGTTCCCAAAAAGGGTGGGTACTCTGAACTGCTGTTTGGTGCGTAAGCACAAACAACAGCCAGGACCCGTCTCCCCACCCGAAGGCGGAGGGAGGCTACCCTTTCGTCCACCGGGTTGAACTCCAACGTACAGGCTTTGAGCCGGGGAGAAACAAGAATTGCCACCCCAGCCCGTCGCCTCTCACTGCCGGCAACGCCAGACTGGAAGAGGGTCCAATCCCTCTCGAGAGAAGTGGTTCCAGAGCCCTTGCTGTGCGTCGAAGTGAGTCCGACTATATCCAGCCGGAATTTCTCGACTTCGCGCACTAGCTCAGGCTCTTTCCCCCCCAGTGACGTGACGTTCCACGTCCCAAGAGCTAGCTTCTGTAGCCGAGGATCGGACCGCCAAGTGCCCTGCCTTCGGCTGCCGCCCAGCTCACATTGCACCCGACCTTTATGGCCCCTGCTATGGGTGGTGAGCCCATTGGAGGGGTGACCCACGTTGCCTCTTCGGGCTGTGCCCGGCCGGGCCCCATGGGAACAGGCCCGGCCACCAGGCGCTCGCCATCGTGCCCCACCTCCGGGCCTGGCTCCAGAAGGGGGCCCCGGGAAATCTGGGTCCATGCTTTTTCTTCTTCATAAAGGTCTTCGAGCTGCTCTTTGTCTGATCCCTCACCTAGAACCTGTTTGCCTTGGGAGACCCTACCAGGGGGCTTTATGCCCCCGGACAACATAGCTCCTAGGATCATTGGGACACGCAAACTCCTCTACCACGATAAGGTTGCAGCTCAGAGAGGAGAATCTGGATTCCGTTAAATCTTTTTGATTGATTGAGAAGTTTATTGACATCTTAAAGAATTAAATCCATGTAATGCTTTAAAAAGGCAAATGGATGGCACAAAAAGCCAAAAGGCTTCTAAAATATATATAACCTGTAACATGTCCATCCATCCATCCATTTCCTAACGCTTATTCCCTTTGGGCTCGCGGGGGGCGCTGGTTCCTATCTCAGCTACAATCGGGCGGAAGGTGTCGTACACCCTGGACAAGTCGCCACCTTATCGCAGCCTGTAACATGTATATAACAATTTACTTTTTTTTTATAAATTGATTAATTATTACATATGCACGCTTCTGCCTCTGTTTCGGTATGTTCTCTGGTCAATTTGATCATTATCGAGGCGCACGCGGCATTGCTGAGCTCAGATTATTCCGGCTAAATGGAGAAAAAAAAGAAAAAAGGAAAGGACTCAGACGGGAAGGAAAAAACATTGAGGCTACTGTTATTGGGTGGAGTTGAAGCACTTACATTATATCTCTGCCCTCATGGCCATTTCCCTTCTATGCAGCATTTCTCTGCATGGGTGAATGTAAAATAGTGATTCTCAGACCACTGGCAACCCGCCTCAGCCATTTTATTTTTTCCAGATGCAGATTACTCATGTTAAAAGAAAATCACCTTATGAGCTCATCCGCCACACAGTGTTGAACGAGTCGTCACAGCTGTGAATGAGGCCTCGTTGAGTCATTCGCTATAGAATGAGCCCTTGCACAGACCTACGTGCATACACACACACACACATGCATGCACACACACATGCACGCACACACACACACACACACACACACGCACGCATACACTCACTCACGCACGCACTCACACACACGCACACACATTGAAATGCAAAGATTTCTGCTCCTAATGTTTCATGCTGAAGTTTCAGTGTTGTCCTCCCTTTGCTGCTTTGGGGCATCGCTCATTGTGAGTCATAGATAGAGGCCAGTGTGAACAAGGGAGTGTTATGTAAGTCACATGCTAAAATAAGCAAAAATTAGTTTTTGACAAAAGGGAAGGGAAGCTGGTGTGTGTTTGGTTACATGACTACATGAGGATTGTATAATAGTAGTGGCTCGCAGTGTTTCTCTGAGCATCACTTTACTCATAATGTGCCTTTGGACATTATGAGCTCGACTTGAATAATGGGTTCCACGACTCAGAACAAATTACTATTTGATCATTTTGGCTGATATGATGCCAATTTCTAATGTTCTATTTGTAATCTTTCACCTACAACCTTTTATTTTTCCCAATCCCCTCACACACAAGTACCACTTGAGAACGGTCTTTCTAAAAGAACTGAAAAGAAGCTTTGATAACAGGTGATATGTACAGTATTGTTATAAGCTGGTAACCTAAAATTGTATTGATTGATTGATTGATTGAAAACTTTATTTGTAGATTGCACAGTTCAGTACATATTCCGTACAATTTAACACTAGATGGTAACACCCGAATAAGTTTTTCAACTTGTTTAAGTCGGGGTCCACGTTAATCAATTCATGGTAGTAATAGGAGTGTAATAATGATTGACACTGCTTGACCAATCAGTGCTCTCTGTATGGATTGATATCTAGCTCAGCCACAAATATTATAGATGGGTCTCTTCTAATAGGGGATCCGGTGTTGCCATGGTATTGACTTGAAGTCGCGTTGTTCTTATCACAAGCAATGAGCTCAGGCGAAAAAATAACTGTGGCATAAACTAGTATTTTTCATGACAATGACAAACTGACCTGATGTTTGTACTGTATGTCTCTGCGTGGACTTGTGCAATGTATTGAAACTATGAAACCTTACACCTGACAGCTCCCTGTATGACTGATGGTGACATGCCCAAAAACCCCCCTACAGAAGTTTCATTGGCTTGACCCGAACCTGCCTACTGTATCTACTAGGAGGTGTGGGAAAAAATCGATTCGAATATTAATTGCGATTCTCACGTTGTGCGACTCAGAATCGATTCTCTTTTTTTTTTTTAATTGATTTTTTAAAAAAAAATTTTATCAATCCAACAAAACAATACACAGCAATACCATAACAATGCAATCCAATTCCAAAACCAAACCTGACCCAGCAACACTCAGAACTGCAATAAACAGAGCAATTGAGAGGAGACACAAACATGACACATACAGTGTGTATATATATATATATATATATATATATATATACACACACACACATATATATATATATATATATATCTATATATAGTATATATATTGTATACATATATATATATAGTATATATATTGTATACATATATATATATAGTATATATATTGGATATATATAGTATATATATTGGATATATATAGTCGAGGTTTCTGTGGTTGATCCGTTATACAGTGCTCAATACAGCGGAATATATGTTTGGTTAGGAAAAAACACAAGAGGCTATATCATTCATACAAGCCTGTATATATATACACACACACATATATATTTATGTATGTATGTATATTTACACAGTTTATGTATATGTACAGTGTGTGTATATGTATATATACAGTATATGTATATGTACAGTATATATATATATATATACATACGTATATTTAAAAAGAGTTTTAATACATTTGTTTCCACGATTTTGCACGATAAAATGTACTGATTGTTTTTTTTCTTTGTCAACAGAAGCCAACTGTGATGATGGTGTAACAGGAAGAGGAACTGCTCACCACTCAGGCCATGGCTTTCATGCTCCTTTTTTTAAGATTCCTCACCTTTTCCCTCCATTCCTGTGATGCCCGGGTCATCATTGGCACATCCTCTTCATTTGTTCCCCCTGTTCTTTCCAAAGACTCTCAACCTTCCGAGACAGATGGATATCTGTCCTCTACGCCTCACAGTGGGCGCAGTGCTGTGCCAGCTAAGGTTACAATGTGGGATCAGCTGACAACAACAAATGCAGTGCAGCAAGGACAAATAATACGCCCCACTGCCTCTACTATGTCAATCCTTTCTTCTCAGACACGAAGTCGTGGGACAAACATTAGTCAAGCGAGCCTCGCCAAGCCCAGGATGGATCTAACTAACCACAGTGGGGCTTTGGCAAAAGAAAAATCTGCCACAAAAGGCTTGTCGGCACCTGCGCTCACTTCACCCTCCAGTAAACCGGTGATCGCCATCAATCCATCTGCAGATACAAGTGATTTGCAGGGGCTAGGATCAGGAAGTACAACATTGATGCTTGAAAAAGAGGAATTACTTCCTCCTGTGCCAACAACTGCTGATTTAATGGAGCACTATCAAGTACACACACAGGCTAAAAGATCTGAAGTACACAATTCATCAACTGGGGAGACCCATATGTTGGCACTGACACCACAAACTGGATCAAGAGCCTCACAGGCCACGGATTCTGTTTTTGTGATAACAGGTGAGAATTAAAAAGTTCAATAAAGTTTAAACCTGCCCTTACAAATGACATATAGTATGTCTATGTTCTTCCAAAATTTCAGGTGATCCTGCTCCTCCTTCAAAACATGACCTGGGAGTTGCTGTGACTCTACACACACTTTCCACCACGACAGTTGGATCCACTGGGAAACAGCCAGAGATTCCTAGACAGCCAGTTACCAATCAAAACAGGAACATTTCACATTCCATGACAGCGATAGCAGCTACAACAACCATAGCTAGTATGTTTCCAACTACTGATAGGAAACGACAAACCAAAGCAACAAATAAACCCAATCAAACACACCTGGTAAAAAAGGGAACGAGGAAGACCGTGCAGCCAACAGCTACAGGTATGTGAAGAATGTGCAATAGCTTGTCTAACTAGTTAGACCAGTTTCATAATCAGTGGTAAACAAATAATGTACCTTGATATCAGCTGGAAGATGGGGAGAAGCAGTGAGCAGTGAGATGGTATTTTGTGTGAGGTACACACACAGATGGAATAAGTATAAGCAGATGCAGAAAGGTTGGAAAATAAAGTGTAATAGATGATAATGGAATCACAAGCAGGCATGCATATAAGAGGAAAGTGGGCTCAGAAAAAAGGGACTATGGAATACAGGCAATGGGTAAATGTGTGGTCAAAGAAATAGGTACAGAAACGTAGTGAGCCGGTTTGGTAATGAAAAGCAGATGTAAAGAAAAATTATTCCAGGGAGGAGTTAAATATAACCACCTAGAAAGGGGAAAGTGTGACATACAGGCGGAATGGAGAGGAACAACATAGTAATGACCTGGATGACTCTCATCCTTAAAAGGTTAGTAAAATGTTCCACAACATTACATTAGGACTCTACTTTGAGATCTGTAAGCACTTTGGCTAAGTTCATTACAACAAGTGCACATGCAAACGGAGGTATGTTGAACCTACACAGCTGTGCAACATGGAATGTGTCTGGATCACACTCCTGTGAGGAATGGGGTGAATGAAGACATTTTAAAAAATGTAAAAGTTTGACAAGATCAAAAAAGTGTAGCTATGAGCTGTTCAAGTAACAAGAAGCACCAAGATAAAAGATGACTCTTGAGGCTCTGTGTCACTTTTATTTTTAAGTTTTTTCAAGTCATCTAGAAAATTAGTGTTTGACCATGCTGTGCATGCTTAAAATCCATAGAAGGAATACATCTATTGTCAGCATGAGACATCATAAATCTGCTGTCTGGTAAATGGTAGTCATGGAAATGCATTTATTTTCAACATCTTTAAAGACCTACTGAAATGAGATTTTTTTATTTAAACGGTGATAGCAGGTCCATTCTATGTGTCATACTTGATCATTTCGCGATATTGCCATATTTTTGCTGAAAGGATTTAGTAGAGAACATCCACGATAAAGTTCGCAACTTTTGCTTGCTAACAGAAAAGCCCTGCCTCTACCGGAAGTCGCAGACAATGACGTCACATGTTGATGGCTCCTCACATCTATCTTCACATTGTTTTTAATGGGAGCCTCCAGCAAAAACAGCTATTCGGGCCGAGAAAACGACAATTTCCCCATTAATTTGAGCGAGGATGAAAGATTCGTATTTGAGGATATTTATAGCGACGGACAAGAAAAAAACGAAAAAAAACCGCGATTGCATTGGGACAGATTCAGATGTTTTTATACACATTTACTAGGATAATTCTGGGAAATCCCTTATCTGCCTATTGTGTTGCTAGTGTTTTAGTGAGTTTAACAGTACCTGATAGTCGGAGGGGTGTGTCCACGGGTGTGTTGACGCACAGTGTCTCAGGGAAGTCGACGGCAGCTTTATGGATGGCACAAACTCAGCTGATCTCCGGTAAGAAGTGACTTTTTACCACAATTTTCCCACCGAAATCTGCTGGTTGACATTTGGTCGGGATCCATGTTCGCTGTGATCCATAGTAAAGTTTCACCTTTGTGAATTTTAAAAAAGGAATCACCGTGTGTTTGTGTGGCTAAAGGCTAAAGCTTCCCAACTCCATCTTTCTACTTTGACTTCTCCAATATTAATTGAAGAAATTGCAAAAGATTCAGCAACACAGATCTCCAAAATACTGTGTAATTATGCGGTTAAACCAGACGACTTTTAACTGTGTGTATGCGCATCGCTCATATTTCCTAACAGTCCGTGACGTCAAGCGTACACGTCATCATTACGCGATGTTTTCAAGACGAAACTCCCGGGAAATTTAAAATTGTAATTTAGTAAACTAAAAAGGCCGTATTGGCATGTGTTGCAATGTTAATATTTCATCATTGATATATAAACTATCAGACTGCATGGTGGGTAGTAGTGGGTTTCAAAAGGCCTTTAAATACTATGGTGTGTTTCCAAGAAAGCTTAAGAGTAGGAGTTTGACAAGATGAGAGCTTGTAAAAACACAACGTTATTTCTTGTTTAAGAGAAAAGCTGTCTTGGCCGCACAGGGGAGACGCCCCACCCTCTTTTCAAGGCTCACACAGGGGCAAACATAGGTGAGGTTTAATAAGCAGCTGTCACTGACTTGGAGCTTAAAAGATCCAACCATCCATCCATCCATTTGTTACCGCTTGTCCCTTTTGGGGTGGCAGTGGGTGCCGCAGCCCATCTCAGCTGCGTCCGGGCGGAAGGCTTATCACAGGGCCAACACAGATAGACAGACAACATTCACACTCACATTCACACACTAGGGCCAATTTAGTGTGGCCAATCAACCTATCCCAAGGTGAATGGCTTTGGAAGTGGGAGGAAACCGGAGTACCCAGAGGGAACCCACGCAGTCACGGGCAGAACATGCAAACTCCACACAGAAATATCCCGAGCCCGTGATCGAACCCATTGTGAGGCTAATGCACTAAACCCTGTTCCACCGTGCTGGATTGGGAAACCCTGCAACCCACCGCTGTGTTCCCTGTATCACTCATTTATTCAAGCGGGTTAGACTACTGGCTGCTTTTTCAGCAGGGTTCAACAACGACTGCTGTGTTAATGTACGAGCAGAAGCAGCTACAACTGCCATTCCACAAGTCAATCATGGACGTCAGAACGCCATGATACAGCACTTTGGATATGCTGGCAAGCTGTTATAGAAGCATTTCCCAACAGCCTAGCCCAGATATAAGACAGAACACCCAAATCATTGATAGACTTGACAGCTGCGATATGAAAGTTACATCCTTTTAAGACAGTTGCCACAGTGGGGATGTGATGAAAAAAAGCTGACAATGTCTCTCATTGTGCTACTGAAGAGAACGATTGAACGGTTCAACAGTTAAAAGCTCATGCCTCAGTCCTACATGTAAAGTTATAAAACATTTCAAAATTAACTTGCATTGTATTGTGACTCAGTTAAATAAACAAGTCTGTATCGTCATCCATCCATCCATTTTCTACCGCTTATTCCCTTTGGGGATCGCGGGGGGCGCTGGTGCCTATCTCAGCTAAAATCAGGCGGGAGGCGGGGTAGACCCTGGACAAGTCGCCGTCTCATCGTAGGGCCAACACAGATAGACAACATTCACACTCACATTCACACACGAGGGCCATTTTTAGTGTTGCCAATCAACCTATCCCCAGGTGCATGTCTTTGGAAGTGGGAGGAAGCCCGAGTACCCGGAGGGAACCCACACAGTCACGGGGAGAACATGCAAACTCCACACAGAAAGTTCCCGAGCCCGGGATTGAACCCAGGACTACTCAGGACCTTTGTATTTTGAGGCAGATGCACTAACCCCTCTTCCACCGTGCTGCCCCCGTATCGTCATTTATTTTTAAATTAAGTTTTTTTCAAAGTTATGTCAAAATACACTCCTCAATTTCCCTGGGAAAATCTGTTCCTTAATGCTAGAGAGATAGGTACAAATGTTGTTCAAACCTCAGCTATAAGGAGATAGACACATTTTTTGTCCTTGTCGGGGCGGCATGGCGTAGTGGGTAGAGCGGCCCTGCCAGAAACCTGAGGGTTGCAGGTTCGCTTCCCACCTATTGACATCCAAATCGCTGCCGTTGTGTCCTTGGGCAGGACACTTCACCTTTGCACACTTCACCCTTGCCCCCAGTGCCGCGCACACTGGTGAATGAATGATGAATGAATGATTGGTGGTGGTCGGAGGGGCTGTAGGCGCAAACTGGCAGCCACGCTTCCGTCAGTCTACCCCAGGGCAGCTGTGGCTACAGATATAGCTTACCACCACCAGGTGTGATTGAATGATGGGTTCTCACTTCTCTGTGAGCGCTTTGAGTATCTAGTAATAGAAAAGCGCGATATAAATCTAATCCATTATTATTATTATTATTATTATTATTGTTATTATAACACTGGTCCAGCTCTACACCCTTGCAAGGGTACTGAAGGTTGCATAGGAGTTTGCCTAACTGGTTTACATGTGCTGAATGGATTTTGAAAAAGCATAGGATCATGTCCATTGCAGAGCCCTATGTGGGGTTTTCAGGGAGAATTGAATTCATACTCCTACGTGCTATCTGTTCTTTTCACAACCAGCAGGAGCCTGGTTCGCATTGCCATCAGTAAATCCAGCCTGTTCACTGTAAATGTTGGCTTTCGCCAAGCTTGCTCCTTGTCATCGGTTCGTTCATTATTTTCATATACAGAATAACGAGGTGCAGCCAAAGTCTCTGCTATTTGCTGATGATGTGGTTCTGATTGCCACATTAAGTTGTGACCTCCAGCGTACATTTAGGCAGTTAATAGCTGAGTGTGAAGCTTCTGGGATGAGACTCAGCACCTCCGAATCTTAGGCCATATTTTTAGCTAGAAAACAGGGGATTACACCCTTCGGGTTAGGAGTAAGGTGGAGAAGTTGTAGTATCATGAGATCTTGTTCTGGATTGAGGTAAGGCAGGGGGCGCAAGATTGACAGGCAAATCAGGGAAGCGGTCATTGTACTGGACCATCGTGGTGAACAGAGAGCTGAGCCAGAAGGCAATCTCTCAGTTAAGTGGTTGATCTACGTTCTTACCATCACCAATGATTACAAGGTTTGGGTAGTGACCAAAAGAGCAAGATTGCGGGTACAAGCAACAAAGATAAGTTACCTCTTAAGGGTAGCTGTGCTCATTTTAAGAGAATGGGTGAGGATCTCATTAATCCGGGAGGAGTTTTAAGGTATGGCCTCTGCTCTTTCACATCAGGAAGAGCCAGTTGAGGAAGCTCAGGCATCTTGTCCGGATGCTTCCTCGATTACTCACTGGTCAGGTGTTTTAAGAAATCCTCAGTGCACAAGTTTAGTGGATCAGCTTTACGTCAAATTTGCACTTGTTTTAACGCACACAGACCTTTAGTAGATAAGGGCCTCAGTCTACAGCTTGGAACACATTATAGATGTACTGTAATGCAGTTCTATACCTTGATGCTACTACCACCATCCTTGACTGCAAAAAAGACGCCATTATCTTGACACTCACTTGTGTTGCTAGTTATTTAAACTTGGGTTTCCTAACCTTTACTGAGCCATTGCACATACTGTATTTTACTTTCTCATTAGACACTATAACGCATTCCATGATTTATTCTGTTGTATGAATGGCAACAGATGGATACACAGGTTTATTTTTAACCTTGTGCCATCCACAGAATGGTTCTGCCAGTCACTATGTGTCCCTGCAATGGATAGATGAAAGTACATTACCTTAAGCGTTGTTTTCAGTGGATACCAAATCTATACTGCTATTCAAGCTGCACACTGACTGCTCTAAAGTACAGTACAGGGTTTTCCCTGGATTACCAACATATTTGTGTTGATAGAGACTTGGCTTGGTGGAGTGGTGGGGCCGTGGTCTATATCAGTGTTTTTCAACCACTGTGCGTGTGCCGCGAATGCCGCGAAATCCAGCCTGGTGTGCCGTGGGAGATTATGTAATTTCACCTATTTGGGGTAAAAAATATTTTTTTGCAAAGCAGTAATTATAGTCTGCAAATGATGTGTTGTTGAGTGTTGGTGCTGTCTAGAGATCGGCAGAGTAACAATGTATACTCTTCAATCAATCAATCAATGTTTACTTATATAGCCCTAGATCACAAGTGTCTCAAAGGGCTGCACAAGCCACAACAACATCCTCGGCTCAGATCCAACACCAGGGCTCAAGAAAAAACTCATCAATACTCTTCAATATCAGTAGGTGGCAGCAGGTAGATAATTTGTTTGTAGATGTCGGAACATGGTTTGCTGTAATCCCAATCTGCAGATGACAGTGGGAGGCAGGTTGCAGGTAAAAAGCTATCTAATACTAAAACCGAAAATAAACAAAAGGCTAGTGCCCCTAAGAAAATACATTGAAGCTTAGGGAAAAAAAAAAAAAACTGAACTGGCTACAAAGTAAACAAAAACAGATTGCTGGACGACAGGAAAGACTTACCGCGTGTTGAGCAAAGATGGCGTCCACAAAGTACATTTGAACATGACATGACAATCAACAATGTCCCCACAAAGAAGGATAGCAACATCTTGAATATTTTTTATTGCTAAAACCAAGTAGATGCAGGGAATAGCGCTCAAGGAAGACATGAAACTGCTACAGGAAAATACCAACGAAACAGGAAAAGTCACCAAAATAGAAGCGCAAGACAAGAACTAAAACACTACACACAGGAAAACAGCAAAAAAAAAGTCCAAATAAGTCAGGGGGTGATGTGACAGGTGATGACAGTACACCTACTTTGAGACAAAAGCTATAGGGATGCATGCTTGGCTATGGTTTAAAGTCATATCCAACAATTGCGACAACGACTTTTTGCTGTCAACCGATTTTCATTTTTTAATAATTTCTGCTGGTGGTGTGCCTCCGAAATATTTCAATGAAAAAAATGTGCCTTGGCTCACAAAAGGTTGAAAAACACTGGTCTATATGACGCTGTCATGCCAATATTTCTCTAAAAAATGTTACACCTAAATGTGAAAATAAATGTGTTATTATTAATTAGTATTTACATATATTTTGTTATGTTATATTGTTTTCCTTAATTTTCAATTGTTGCTGCTTTGTTAATAATTTTTCAAGTTTCTACAGATGACCTCGGTCCTTTTAGTGACTTTATATATAAAAAGACTAGCAACAAATCTAGCATCTTGTTGTAGTGCTATTGGAGACTGTACTCGTGTTTAGAGACTCTTTACTTCTGTCACTCCATGTCTGCGACAAACCGAGTGATGCAAGGAGCCTCACTTGACTCTTGCTTTGCACTGCAGCAAGCCTGACGTCACTCTTCCTTCGCGCTACTGTCCCAGCTGCACTTTTTACCCTTAAAACAGCGCCATTATCTTATAATTTGCAGTTTGCACATTTTGCAGATCGCTGTCTGCAGGTATATTTAGCATGCATTAAAGTACTGCCACATTGCAGGTGGCAGACATGCTGGCTCCGGTCCAGAAAATCAGATGTGTGTTCCTTACATCATCACAACATTCTTTTTCAGCAGTGCTGTTTCAGTGATCATTCTATTTTTGGTGGCCGAATTTTCAGTGCATCACTAGTCAATAGTGCACAAATAATAGGCTCTATATATCCATTCATACAATATATTACTTATATAATAATAATTTGTTTTCACGTAAATCACCATAATTTTTAACATGTGAAGGCTTTTATTTTGCCGTGGCGGGCTGTCACCATTAATTACATGGAGGGGAAACCCTGCAATATATCTCTCCACAAAAGCAACCAGAATCATCACGACTTAAGCAGTGACTTAAGCAGTGATAATCAGTACGGCAATCCTGTAAAAAGTTCCAGTGTTTTTACATAGTGTAGGTGCGATGAAATACTATGTGGTCTCTACAAATGTAATTAACATTATACTTACTCCATCCCCAAAGATTATATGCGCCACATTTGATGAATTTCTGAGCATTATTATGATTATATCATCTAGCCTGTACCATAGAAAGGCATTTTCTTAACCAAATCAAATCAAATCAACTTTATTTATAAAGCACATTTAAAATTTACCACAGGGGTAGCCAAAGTGCTGTACAATGGGCAGGTTAAAAGATAATACAAGGACCGAGCAAACAACACAACACAACACAAACAGAACATGATAAAAAATAAATAAATAAAACATAAAAACAGGTTCACAGCAAGTGTATAATGGGGCCCCATTGCAGGATAGATATCTCTTAGTGTTAAAAGCCAAGGAATAAAAGTATGTTTTTAAGAGAGATTTAAAAACAGGAAGAGAGGAGGCTTGTCTAACACTCAGAGGTAGGTCGTTCCAGAGCTTGGGAGCAGCAGCAGCGAAAGCTCTGTCACCTCCAAGTTTCAGCCTTGTGTCAGGGACACAAGGCTACAATGGCTCACATTTGTTTTATGAACTGGTATTGTCTGGCTTTGTTTAGGATGTACTGTTCTTCTGTTTACATCATAATGCTTACTGTCCAAGAATGATTGAGTCAGATTAGAGGTTTCATTAGTATGGTTAATTTTCTTCCTTTGTAGAAATCCTATTTATATTGGCAGTGATGAGATGCAGAACTGATTAGCAACACAAGAGTGACTTGATTGGGCCAGATGGTTCTGGGTCATTATTATAATGGTGAACTGCACCCCTCTAGTGGCGTGAACACCACACATACTGTACATTATTATTATGATGCAATGCTTTTTATTTAAGATTGCCTTTGTATGTATAATGAATTCCAATGTCATAATGTTATGAATTAACATATTTATTTGTTTTATTAGTTGCATTATATTTTAGAATAATACAATCGAGACTCTTTTCTTCTCATCCCCAGTGAACTCGTCGGTCCTGACAACAACAGTGGCAGCAGTTACCCAAACAATCTTGGCCCCAACTTACCGTATTAATATGAAGAACCGCTCCATTTTGCTGGGTCATCCTCAGCAAGTGCCTCACTCCACGTTTAACCCATCCACTTCTGCCAGCAACGAACTCTCCCCAAATGGCAGCCTTATCTACTGGGGTGACCTAAGCAGGACTTTAGCTTTTGCATGGGCTCTTCATGTCTACGGATCAGCAAGCCTTTTCCTGCTTTTGTTTGGCGGATCTGCTCTTGGACTCATCTTGTCACCTGGCTCAAATTGTCCTCATCGGGGGGCTCTTGCTCTCGCCAATGCATTTTTGTTTCTCGTTGGAGGATTGAGAGCATCCCTCTTTCTTATTGATCCCTACGGGACACAGAAAATCCTTCCTCGCTCTGCAGTAGCGGCCATTTACAATTTGCCACTACACTTGCTAGTGTGGACACAAGCTGCCCTGGCCCTGCTGGCCTTGAAGGTGGCTGGAGTAAGAGCTTTACCTGCAACATTAGAGCGTCCCCCCCTGGTGGCTGTGTTGGCTGTGCTGCAGTGCACTCTGCTGCTGGCAGCAGATCTGCTTTCCCCAGCGCTGTCCCCTGTGGTGCCTGTCACCCTGCAAGTTCTGTCCCTGTGCTGGGGTCTGGGTCTGTGTTTCGGATTCCTTTTTTATGTGTTTCCACGTATACGATGTCCTCCCATACCTCACCCTGGAATTACTGAAGAGGCCAATAGGAAGGCTTGGTCAGGAAGCAGGAGCGAAGCGGTGATTCTGGGAAAAGTGCTGGCAGTTTGTGCAGTTTTAGGGGCTCTGTGCTGTGGGCTGCATGTTCATGCCACCCTCTGGCTCTATGGACTGCTAGGAGACTGGATGAGTTTCAACTGGGGTTGGTGGCTGGTTCATTTCTGGGCCAGACTGCTGGAGCTGGCTTGGGGATTATCCCTCCTACTCTTGGCTTCATGGGTCTTTTGGAGGCCTCAGTGTTCCCGGCCGAGAGAAGAAGTTGGAGCAGGAGATAAAAGAACAACAGGAGAGATGCCGTCACCTGGTCATTCTGGAGGCTCTTCTCATAGACACACATGCTGGTTCAAGATAGTCCAAAGTCTCACGGGTAAGCCTTGCAGAAAGTCTGATAGTAACGGTGTTGGAGGAGCAAGTACAGCAGAGGTTCCTAACAACTGGGCTGGCCCCGAACGTTCAGGAACTGACATCACAAAGAGTCTAATCAAGAACCAGAATCATGAGCAAACAATTGCCCAGCCACAGTGCATCAAAGACAGCAACCGGGCACGCAACCACAGGGGCCACTCTGCAGAACATGCCATATCTGATGGTTCTGCAGGCTCCTTGCTGAGACTGCAGGCAATGGACGTGCCTCAACATCGCTCAGGAAGCGGAAGTCTGGATCAAGATAGAGACACATCCCTTTCAATGTGTGAGTTTGATCTACGGCCCCCTTCTCCAATTAACCTCACCCGCAGTATTGATGAGGCTCTGCACAGAGAACACCTGATTGAAGGTGGAAGCCTGTTTCATCCTTTAAACCTAACTTTACAATCCCCCTCCCCTGGGTCAGGGGAAAGTCCGGGGCCTTGGATGCGCAGGAACAGTGACCTTCAATTTTCTGAAAGCAGTGAGGCTCCTACAGAGTCCTCGATGCCTTTGGGGGGCAGCATTCTCAGCAGTGTGCCCAGCAGGCAGGTGACTGCGCCACCTACACCCTCTCACCAGGGTCACAGGTGGGCTGGGAACGAGGTGGGGAATGTCCCCTCATCAGTGTCCTGCCCCGTGTCACTTCATCCCTCAAGAACATCAACAGGACACCTGGGGGAGGATGGAGTGGATGACACGCGGCCCTTCATTACACCAGACTCTGACAGGAGGCGGGGAAGGTCCGCAAAGCCCGTGGGTTCACACAGTTACCTTGAGGTCAGCCGACACGACGACTCTGCGAGCGTGAGCAGTGAAATTATTGACTTATGAACAGATCCTGTTCCTATCAAAAACTGGAGCTACGAAGCAGATATCAAACGACAATAGCACTTCAGCTTACTATCGAGTTTGTATCTCAAAGCACATGTATCTCAAATCAGTTGCGCCTTTTGAAATTAATTTAATCGATTTAATCCTTCCTGGCCCTCCCGAAACACGTAACAGAGAAATATAAATAGGAAATATTGTTGGAAAAACAATGCAACATCGTGTACCTACTAACAACTATATTAGTAACAGAATTGTTCAACATTTACATTTGGAAGCAGACTTTTTTGGGTCTTCTGGTGTCTGTTTGGAGCTGCTTCTCTGTTAGGTAACAATAGGAATTGTTATTGCTGATTATTTTGCACACGGACATCTTTGGGTGACGGACCGGAGGTCAGTGTTGACAGCAAGTTGTGTCTGTGTACCAATAAAGGTAATTTTCAATAATCCAATTTGTTGAGTCAGGTCTAAACTGAACAAACTAAAACATGTCAAACACAGCATCGGGATCTTATTCATGTTTTCATGGATAACCTTTCGCAGCTTATGGCCGCAGAGGCTAGCTGCGGTTGTTGTAACGTAGGCTGACAGACTGACTCCCTGGGTCGGCTAACCGGTAGGACATTTTTCAGTGGTTAGTGTCTCTGATTCGGCCTTTCGCTTCTTCTCCTTTACAAAAACTTTCTCAATTCCGGTGGTTGGAGGGCAGAATCTGTGATCAAATGCTACTTTAACCACGGCAGTTGAGAGGCTCTTATCTCAAATTATGCTCGCAACCTAAAGTTTAACAAAAAGCGCAGAGACAGCTTGCATCACAAAATACTTGTAAGTTGAGGTACTACTGTAATTCTAAATTAACTTCAGTATGAACAAAGAAACGTATCACTTGGTGATGGACTAAAAAAATGCTCATATTTGTCTTGTTTACGAGGTTTGAAGATATACAGTGTACTTGACTCGATTATGAGTAAATCAGAAGAAATTGCTGCTTATAGGAACAATCCTTGACACCAGAATTATCACATTTGAAGGCAAAATTGTGCTCCTCTTGGTCCCATCATTATTGTTTCTTTTGTACAGTACATATCAATAAGTGTTTTTGTTTACTTTTGTTCATTGTCCTGGGAATTTCATTTCAATTGAGCTTTTGTGTAATGTAAATATGTGCCATACATGGTTTTGGTTTGTTCTTTGGTATTGTAATGGTTATATAAGCCCATCTTTACTGTGTCTAAGGACATGGTGGCTCGACAACCATTTCCAGGCTAATATTCTGTCCTCTCTGCTTTGGGACTGATATCATATTGAGGAAGTAAAAAATAGCCAGCGACGCAGACGCCATAACTTACATACTAACATGTTCTTGCCTGTAGGTGATTATCCGCCTTAGTGGATGTCATGTAAAACTATTTTCTTCCATCTATTATATTACAATGATACAATGCCCAAGACTGCATTTATCAGGATTTAATAGTAGTACTGATTATACATGAGGCCCTAATGGAATTATAGTATCCATGACTGCTTTGGTAAAAACAAATATATATATATATATATATATGTGTGTGTGTATTTACAGCCAAAGTCTGATTTGCCATGGACTCACTAATGCAACACTTGACTTTAAATTAAAGCACTAGAATTAAGTATTTTACTAAAGAGAAAATTATCTTTCAAAATTATATAGGAATGATGTAAATACTGGTATTTTTATGTTAAATAAAGGGATATTCGAAACTGTCATATTTGTCAATGGGAAAGACAATCGAAAGTGTTCTTTTGTTGGCAGAGTGCCGTGTCGCTGTTTTGTTAGTTTATTCAGGCAAGGACAAGTGAGGAATAAAATATTGATGCAGGTATTGCGATGACATAAAATTACAAACGTTATCCTTAAACTGACAGCATATAGCATTAGCTTGTATGTGCTAATTGGAATATTGATTTTTCAGTAATTATTTAAGGAGTGATTTTTTTTTCCTTTCACTGGTTAAAAACCATATTAAATATGTCTCATGTATCATAAAACCCAAACCAATGACCTACAGTTCTTTTGATGACCTTTGGAGTGATGCTTGGGTTGTTATTTGTGGTATTTTCAGCTTAATGGCCTTGTGTTGTGGTCTACATTCCAATCAAACTGTAATACTTTGTTGTCTTGCTTTTTGCTGTTACTCATATTTCGTCCTGACTAGAGTGGGACCCCCAAGTGTGTTAGTGGGGCCCCCTCAGCAAAGAATATGTGCCATAGAAAAAACGCACTCCATGTGTCCAGCCTAGTTTGTAGTCACTGTGCGGATATTCAGTATTTGGCTCATGGAGCATTTGTTTCCTTCATTTTACTGTCTGGATTCAAATAAACATGAAATGATTGCAGTTTGTGTGTACTATTTTGTATGTTACTTAATTTTAGATTACTCTAAATCAGTGGTCTTCAACTTTTTTTCAGTGATGTACCCCCTGGGAACATTTTTTTAATTCAAGTACCCCCTAATCAGAGCAAAGCATTTTTGGTTTAAAAAAGGAGATAAAGAAGTAAAATACAGCACTATGTCATCAGTTTCTGATTTATTAAATTGTATAACAGTGCAACATATTGCTCATTTGTAGTGGTCTTTCTTGAACTATTTGGAAAAATATATAAAAATAACTAAAGACTTGTTGAAAAAGTGAAAAGTGATTCAATTATAAATAAAGATTTCTACACATAGAAGTAATCATCAACTTAAAGTGCCCTCTTTGGGAATTGTAATAAAACTTAATTCTAAACATTTCTCTACAAAAAAAATAAACCTTTAACATCAATATTTATGGAACATGTCCACAAAAAAATCTAGCTGTCAACACTGAATATTGCATTGTTGTATTTTTGTTCACAGTTTATGAACTTACATTCATATTTTGTTTAAGTATTATTCAATAAATATATTTATAAAGGATTTTTGAATTGTTGCTATTTTTAGAATATTTTAAAAAAATCTTACGTACCCCTTAGCATACCTTAAGTACCCCTAGGGGTACGCGTACCCCCATTTGAAAACCGTTTGGAGGTTGTTGTTTTTTACATTTACATATAAATATGCAAGATTATAGCCAACGGCTAAATCCCATCCTTAGTCCCTTCAACTTGTTGATGTTTACATAGTTGATAAATAAGACAACATTGACAAGTACAAAACCCAAAACCAGTGTAGTTGGCATGTTGTGTAAATCATAAATAAAAAAAGAATACAATGATTTTCAAATCATTTTCAACTTATATTCAATTGAATACATTGCAAATACAAGATATTTAATGTTTAAACTGAGAAACTTCTTTTTTTTTCTCCAAATAATTGATAGGTTGATTGGCAACACCAAATTGGCCCTCGTGTGTGAATGTGAGTGTGAATGTTGTCTGTCTATCTGTGTTGGCCCTAGTTTTGTAGAACAATTAGTCCTAAAAGGATAAAAGTACCCCAACAGTTAGTTAATATTAAAGTATTAATTATTTTCTGTCATGACCCCCCTGGAGGACAGGAATGTCCATCCATCCATCCATTTTCTACAGCTTGTACCTTTTGGGTATGCGGGGGGTTGCTGGAGCCTATCTCAGCTGCATTCGGGCGGTACGCGCAGTACACCCTGGACAAGTCGCCACCGCATCGCACGGACAGAAATGTACCCCTCTGAATTTAAATTCTATTGAGAACTTGATAACAATTCCTTAGAGTTTCTTTCTTCTTTTCATTCCTGTCACAAACTTCTTGATCTCTTTGCCTCCATTAGCTCTGTCTACATGTGTTCCTATACATTTTTGCTTCTACTGGGTAAAACAGGGAGCCTATCTTTTAGATTAGGCACTGTTGCCACCCAACATCAGGCGTGTGTATCTTTATAACATGAATACTAGCGTTTAGACACAAATAGTGAAAACCTCAGCTGCTAGCGACTCCCTATTAGAGAAAAACTGCACTGCTTATTTTGGTCTATTTCAGCTCAAGTATTTCTAAACAGAGTGTCAGGCTCGCCACTGACAGTTTGTTTGTGTTTTAGTTTCTCCTCTGTGTGTTTAGTATTTCCTGTCCTTATTTCATCAGCATTATTATTTTGGTTCAGCTTCCTGTTTGTCTCCCTGAGTGCTTTGTTTCCCCTCAACTGCCGCTGATTGGCACCTGGTCACACCTGGTGTCAATCAGCCCGCTACTATTTGTATCTGCTTTGTCTTCCAGTCAGGGCTGGATTATAGTCTTGTTGATGTCACGTATTGCATATCGCTCTTGTCATGTATTATCGCTCCTGTCGTGTCGTATCTTGTCTTGTCTGTGCAGCGTTGCAGTAAGCTATGTTTGATTGCGGTTTTTAGCTTACTACCTTTTGTTCCCTGCTTCCAAGTTTGTTTTTATATTACATGTACGACTTCTGTTTCCTGCTCGATTCATGCTAGCTTCCATGCTAAGTTCCTTTTTGTTTTGTAGCTCCCATGCTAGCCCCCATGGTTTGTTATCCGCCCACGTGCGTGCTTTTTGTTGTACCCTTTGTTTGTTTTTGTCTTAGTATTTAAATTAAATCATGTTTTCCTGCAAAATGCCTCCCTCCTTCTCTGCATCTTGGGGTTCGACACAAACTAACTCGGACACAGAGAAGATGGCAGCAAAGGAAAATCTTTGAAGAAGAAAAAAAAAAAAGAGGCTTTTCTGTAAAAATGAGCTTATACTTTAATTGGAATCCACCAGCCAATAGACAAAAAGAGACCAGTACAGAAGTTTAAGCTCTAAACTTGGGTGCGGAATTGCAGCGCGGGATCTCTAATTTTCTGGTTGTAGTATTCATCACACTGCTCGTTCTGGGCCACGGTGAAATGATTCTTCCAGTCACCAACTTTCCCTAAAGGCAGAGGGATATTTCAGATCACATTTAAATGTCAAATTTGCAGTCATTTTCGGCAAATTCTTTACCTTTTCTCATGAAAGGAGACACCTTCAGATTCATCAAGGGAGCATTGGTAAAGTTGGTCAGTTTGTTATTTTTCATATTGTCAAATTTCACAGCATTCACGATGGCCTCCTTCTCCTCGGCTGAGGGAGACAAGCCGATGAAAGTGCACAGTTTGTCGATCTCTCGTCCCACGTTCTGTGCACATACATATATATTTTCTGTTCATTTGACGGAACACATTCAGAAAAGATGTCATCTGGTTTATGGATGGTCAATAGATGCTTACGGCCTCTCAATTGTCCTGTTTTCAAAGTGCTCTCCTACTGCTACCAAGTTGTCATATTATCCCACAAACTATCAGGTGTGAGCAATGAGACAGATTGTAGTTGTGAAATGACTCTTAGGTGTGCATTAGGCACTTTTAATGCAGATATATGATATCCGCAGAAGTAGCAACACTCATCCCATTTCCAAAACTCATGACAAACTATGCAAATTAACAGAGCAATTGAGAGGAGACACAGACACAACACAGAACAAACCAAAGTAGCGAAACAAAAAGGAATTTTATCAACAACAGTATCAATATTAGTTATAATTTCAATTTAGCAGTGATTAAAAATCCCTCATTGAAATTATTAGACATTTATAAAAATAAAAAATAGCATCACAGTGGCTTACACTTGCATCGCATAAGCTTGACAACACACTGTGTCCAATATTTTCACAAAGATAAAATAAGTCATATTTTTGGTTCGTTTAATAGTTAAAAATATTTTACATTATTGCAATCAGTTGATAAAACATAGTCCTTTACAATTATAAAAGCCGGGTGATGAGCGGTGCCTGGTTTCTTCCAAACATTACGCCTGGAACTCACGCCAAAAAGTTAAATTTTTGTCTCATCAAACCAGAGAATTTGGTTTCTCATGGTCTGAGAGTCCATCAGGTGCATTTTGGCACACTTTACAAAGAAATGTCTTCTGTTTGGTCACTATACCGTACAGGCCTGATTGGTGGTTTGCTGCAGAGATTGTTGTCCTTTTGGAAGGTTTTCTTCTTGCCCCAGAGGAATGCTGTAGCTCTCACATAGTGACCATTCGGTTTGTGGTCTCCTCCCTTTCTAGACTAGGGTAAATGCAGCAATGTACAGAGACATCCTCGATGAAAACCAACGACGCTTCCCATCCAACCTGATGGAGCTTGAGAGGTGCTGCATTAATGAATGAACATTGCCCAAAGATAGGTGTGCCAAGCTTGTGGCATCATATTCAAAAATACTTTAGGCTGTAATTGCTGCCAAAGATGCATCAACAAAGTATTGAGCATCCACCCATCCATTCCTTTTATACCGCTTATTGCCTTTTGGGGTTGTGGGGGGCGCTGGCGCCTATCTCAGCTACAATCGGGCGGAAGGCAGGGGACACCCTGGACTTCATCGCAGGGCCAACACAGATAGACAGACAACATTCACACTCACATTCACACACTAGGGCCAATTTAGTGCTGCCAATCAACCTATCCCCAGGTGCATGTCTTTGGAGGTGGTAGGAAGCCGAAGTACCCGGAAAGAACCCACCCAGTCGCGGGGAGAACATGCAAACTCCACAAAGAAAGATCCTGAGCCTGGGATTGAACCCAAGATTGCAGGACCTTCGTATTGTGAGGCAGACGCACCGTGAAGCCCCAGCTATTGAGCAATAGCTGTGAATAGTTTGTCCATGTGATTTTGTTTGTTTTTAATTATAATACATTGGTAAAAATTAAAAAAAATTAAAACTTTTTACACTGACATTATGGGGTATTGTATGTAAAATGTTGCATTCCATTTTGGAATAAGGTAGGTAAGTTTTTATTGTCATTGCACAAGTACAACAAAACTTTGTTTTCAGCACAATAAGGCTGTAACATAACCAAATGTGGAAAAAGTTAAGAGCTGTGAATACTTTGTTCCCATTAACCACACTCCAAAGAGTGTGTTAAAACAGGTACTAGAATACCTCACCTCACTCAGATCTTCATAGAACATATAATGAAGCTTTGGATATGTTTGTTTCTTCTTCCACCAGCCGACCACATGCTCATGCCAGGGTCCATAGACCACTGAAGACACAGACAATTGCAGCCAGGTATATTAAATGAGAAGACAAGAACCTCACACTTTAACCTCACTCTTTCCCTCCATGAATCTTTGTAGAAAGCCATCCCAGTCTCCTGGGGCAGGGTGGATGCTGTTCATGCGGCTAAAGTGGAAGTGGGACACGGCGACATCCTTAGGGTTACGAGCCACATAGACTGCCTGCACAGAGAAAAAGATCTAGAATTGCGACTCTCTGCATCATGAAACAGCTAAATTCAGACTGTCTGTGGTGAGCGTACGCTTTTACCCGACAGTTGTTCTCCCAAAATGTCTCTGGGAGAAGTTGGACCGGCAGATGAGTTTTAATGAGACGGGGACTGACGGTGAGTTGGTCTGCCAGGTCTTTTCCTTATTGAAGAGCACATGTAAATGTCATGTAAATCCACAGTGGTCATGTGGGACGGTCTTAGAAAAAAATATATACATTACAAACTTATTCTGTGCACTAGCAGGAACATTTTTTTTTTTTTTTGTCCAAGCTCAGCTATCTAAATTACAGACATTACAAAATTGGAGTAGGACAGCAATCACATACATTTCTGGGTACGCAGCTGATTATGTGGCACTTTCTGAGCCCAAGATGCAGAGAAGGTAGGCATCATGCTAGCAAGAAGTAATTTCATGGTATACCAGGCAGAAAAAATTAACACAGGTCTAGTAAGAACTCAGAAAGCAACAGAACATGTTGGCATACAGAAGATAATGAACCAGCACAAGTTTTCCTCAACAGCTTTGTTGTGGTTAAATAAACCAGGATTCACTCTGTTTGAATCATTACTAACTCAGTAGAGCAAAAGATACCCCTTGCAAATGAGTAAACATTTTCTCATTTTATTAATAACAATAATGGATTGGATTGACACTCACAGCGCTTCACAGATAAGTCAGAACCCATCATTCATTTACACCCGGTGGTGGTAAGCTACATTTGTAGCCACAGCTGCCCTAGGGTAGACTGACAGAAGCATGGCTGCCAATTCACACCTATGGCCCGACCACCACCCATCATTCATTCACCAGTGGGACTGAGGGGGACTGTCCACTGCCCAAGGACACAACGGCAATTATTTTGATGGCAAGAAGGTGGGGAGCGAACCTGCAACCCTCCGGGTTCTGGCACGGCTGCTCTACCCACCTGACATTTTTACCCGATCCATTTCCATAACAGTTAACATGGATATAGGTTATGTGGTTCAAATTCCATAGTTTTTGCTATGAAACTAACTATGAAACCCCCTAGAACAGGGGTGTCAAACTCAAACACAGAGTGGGCCAAAATTTTAAACGGAACAAAGCCGCGGGCCAAAGTTGAACAAATTAACCTTTTAATAGGGACCCAAACAAGTTTTGCATTAAATATTGAACAAGCAAGGCTTATATAACTTTAATGACATGCAAAATCCAGTTTCAAATAATAATAATAATAATTAAAAAAATATCAATGGCATATCAAATAAAATTTTAATAAAAATGTTATGCCTTTTTTTCTATTTGCAATCTTCTGATGTAAATATCAATTTTTTTCCACAGGCTAATAATGCATTTGAAAATAAAATAACAATAATGAATGAACCAAACATTCAAGCCTTGAAGTAGCAAGAGAAAATGCATGAATAAAACGTTAATTATTGGTCAGTTTGCTGAAAGTTTCCCGCAAGAGTTATAATGGGTTGTACTTGTATAGCGCTTTTCTACCTTCAAGGTACTCAAAGCGCTTTGACACTACTTCCACATTTACCCATTCACACACACATTCATACACTGATGGAGGGAGCTGCCATGCAAGGCGCCAACCAGCACCCATCAGGAGCAAGGGTGAAGTGTCTTGCTCAGGACACAACGGACGTGACGAGGTTGGTACTAGGTGGGAATTGAACCAGGGACGCTCGGGTTGCACACGGCCACTCTTCCACTGCGCCACGCCCTATGACTTCCATGACGACAAAGAAATTCATTGACAGACTGGATCAATTTTTAACCGCCATGGATTACCAAAGAGTTGTTCAAGAAGTACTGTGAGAATAACGGAATCACAAACGTGAAGACAACTCTAAAATGGGTTAAAGCGAATGGAAAAGTTTAGTGACTGAATACATCGATGATGAAAAGACTAAGGATGGCTCAAGGACTGGAAACATGAACTGAGAAACCATGTGACTGTATACAGGGAGAAAGCCCAGCTGAGCTACTATTCAACCCGGGTTGCGCACGGCCACTCTCCCCACTGCGCCACGCCGTCCCTATATATATATCAATCAATCAATCAATCAATGTTTACTTATATAGCCCTAAATCACTAGTGTCTCAAAGGGCTGCACAAACCACCACGACATCCTCGGTAGGCCCACATAAGGGCAAGGAAAACTCACACCCAGTGGGACATTGGTGACAATAATGACCCAGTGGGACGTCGGTGACAATGATGACTATGAGAACCTTAGAGAGGAGGAAAGCAATGGATGTCGAGCAGGTCTAACATGATACTGTGAAAGTTCAATCCACAATGGATACAACACAGTCGCGAGAGTCCAGTCCAAACACAGCAGCGAGAGTCCCGTTCACAGCGGAGCCAGCAGGAAACCATCCCAAGGGTAGCGGACCAGCAGCGCAGAGATGTCCCCAGCCGATACACAGAGGGACATAGAAGAAAAAGAAAAGAAACGGCAGATCAACTGGTCTAAAAAGGGAGTCTATTTAAAGGCTAGAGTATACAAATGAGTTTTAAGGTGAGACTTAAATGCTTCTACTGAGGTGGCATCGCGAACTGTTACCGGGAGGGCATTCCAGAGTACTGGAGCCCGAACGGAAAATGCTCTATAGCCCGCAGACTTTTTTTGGGCTTTGGGAATCACTAATAAGCCGGAGTCCTTTGAACGCAGATTTCTTGCCGGGACATATGGTACAATACAATCGGCAAGATAAGATGGAGCTAGACCGTGTAGTATTTTATACGTAAGTAGTAAAACCTTAAAGTCACATCTTAAGTGCACAGGAAGCCAGTGCAGGTGAGCCAGTACAGGCGTAATGTGATCAAACTTTCTTGTTCTTGTCAAAAGTCTAGCAGCCGCATTTTGTACCAACTGTAATCTTTTAATGCTAGACATGGGGAGACCCGAAAATAATACGTTACAGTAGTCGAGGCGAGACGTAACAAACGCATGGATAATGATCTCAGCGTCTTTAGTGGACAGAATGGAGCGAATTTTAGCGATGTTACGGAGATGAAAGAAGGCCGTTTTAGTAACGCTTTTAATGTGTGCCTCAAAGGAGAGAGTTGGGTCGAAGATAATACTCAGATTCTTTACCGTGTCGCCTTGTTTAATTGTTTGGTTGTCAAATGTTAGAGTTGTATTATTAAATAGAGTTCGGTGTCTAGCAGGACCGATAATCAGCATTTCCGTTTTTTTGGCGTTGAGTTGCAAAAAGTTAGCGGACATCCATTGTTTAATTTCATTAAGACACGCCTCCAGCTGACTACAATCCGGCGTGTTGGTCAGCTTTAGGGGCATGTAGAGTTGGGTGTCATCAGCATAACAGTGAAAGCTAATACCGTATTTGCGTATGATGTCACCTAGCGGCAGCATGTAGATGCTGAAGAGTGCAGGGCCAAGGACCGAACCCTGGGGAACTCCACACGTTACCTTAACGTAGTCCGAGGTCACATTGTTATGGGAGACACACTGCATCCTATCAGTAAGATAAGAGTTAAACCAAGACAGGGCTAAGTCCGACATACCAATTCGTGTTTTGATACGTTCTAATAAAATATTATGATCGACGGTATCGAAAGCAGCGCTAAGATCGAGGAGCAGCAACATAGATGACGCATCAGAATCCATCGTTAGCAATAGATCATTAGTCATTTTTGCGAGGGCTGTCTCCGTGGAGTGATTTGCTCTGAAACCGGATTGAAAGGTTTCACATAGATTGTTAGACGCTAAGTGTTCATTTAACTGCTCCGCAACAATTTTTTCAAGGATTTTTAAAATAAAGGGAAGGTGAGACACCGGTCGGTAATTTACCATGAGGTCAGGATCGAGGTTAGGTCTTTTAAGAAGAGGATGAATAACCGCTTTTTTGAATGCAACGGGAACAGTGCCCGAGGAGAGTGATAAGTTTATAATATTTAGCACTGATGGACCTAATAATACAAAAAGCTCCTTGATCAGTTTCCCAGGAAGAGGGTCAAGTAAACATGTTGTCTGTTTTATTCCATTTACACGTTGTAACAATTCCTCTAATGTTATTTCCTCAAAACGAGAGAAACTATTTTGGAGGGCAGTATCCGTCGTATATACAATCGTGTCAGTGTTAATAGAACCCCGTTGTAGCTGGGACGCATTGTCTTTAATCTCCTTTCTAATGACTTCAATTTTCTTACTAAAGAATTGCATAAAGTCATCAGCTGAGTGGGTTGAGCTACTGGAAGGAGTCCCTTGTTGGGTTAGCGATGCTACCATACTAAACAAAAATTTAGGATCGTTTTTATTACGGTGGATGAGATTTGAGTAATATTTAGCTTTAGCTAAGGTAAGCATGCGTTTATAAGTTATTAAACCATCACTCCATGCTTGATGATGCACCTCAAGTTTAGTCGTGCGCCATTTGCGTTCCAGCTTTCTACATAATAATTTCTGAGTTCTAGTTTCTTCTGTAAACCACGGGGTGCGCTTTTTTGGAGCCTTTTTTAACTTTAGCGGTGCTATGTTATCAATGGTTTCGCGCAGGGCGTCGTTAAAGTTGTTAGTGAGGTTATCAATAGAGCCCACATACTTTGGGAATGGTGCCATTACCGAGGGCAGTAGGTCAGCAAGAGTTGTCGTTGTGGCTGTATTAATGTTGCGGCTGCTATAGCAGGTATTATTATTATTAATTTGACGAACATGCGTCTGAACCTCGAATTTTATAAGGTAATGATCGGACAATACTTTAGTATACGGGAGTATCGTAACTTTGGAAACGGTGATGCCCCTGACAAGCACTAGGTCTATCGTATTACCGTTGCGATGCGTGGGTTCATTTATTATTTGTGTGAGACCACAGCTATCAATTACAGTCTGGAGCGCTACGCACGGTGGGTCCGATGGGGTATTCATATGGATATTAAAGTCCCCCATTATGATTATATTATCGGCGTGTGTCACTAGATCAGCAATCAGTTAGTGCTGCAAAGGGTTCTGGGTATTTGTTCTGTTGTGTTACGGTGCGGATGTTCACCCGAAATGTGTTTGTCATTCTTGTTTGGTGTGGGTTCACAGTGTGGCGCATATTTGTAACAGTGCTAAAGTTGTTAATACGGCCACCCTCAGTGTGACCTGTATGGCTGTTGACCAAGTATGCGTTGCATTCACGTGTGTGTGTGTGTGTGTGTGTGTGTGTGTGTGTGTGTGTGTGTGTGTGTGTGTGTGTGTGTGTAAAAGCCACAAATATTATGTGACACGCTGTTAGTATGGAGGAAAAGCGGACGTGACGACAGGTTGTAGAGAACGCAAAAGGCAGTGCCTTAAATGCACGCCCCCAATATAGTTGTCCAGGTGGAAATCGGTAGAAATTCGGAAGAATGGTTGCCCCGGGAGATTTTCGGGAGGGGCACTAAACTTCGGGAGTCTACCGGGAAAATTAGGAGGGTTGGCAAGTATGAGTATTAGCGGTGAATGCGGTGTTACAGCGGCACCGACGCTGTATAACACTGGCGGGCCAGCTCTAACGCTAAATTGATATTGCCTCAAGGGCCAAATTAAATTACACGGCGGGCCAGATTTGGCCCGCGGGCCAGAGTTTGACACCCATGCCATAGAAGAACTGAAGAAACTGTCAGACATGCCTTCACACAAAGCTTTAATTAGCAACCGGGTCGAAAGGCCTTAAAAAGGTCCTTGTATTGCTTTGTTTTGTATTGTTCTTTGCCTGCATGGATGTGGCTCCATCGAAGAAACGTAAGAAACTGAGAATCAATAATAGACTACAAATGTCTTATACACTAACAGATGTTTATACTTAACAGTTATCAATTTTATTTTTTCATTTCTTAAACTCATATTTTTTTTTCATCCATCCATCCATCCATTTTCTACCACTTTTCCCTCTTGAGGTCGCGGAGGGTGCATTCGGGCGAAAGGCGAGGTACACCCTGGACAAGTTGCCACCTCATCGCAGGGCCAACACAGATAGGCAGACAACATGCAAGGCAAGGCAAGGCATTTTATTTGTATAGCACTTTTTATACACAAGGCAGACTTAAAGTGCTTCACAGACAACAAAGTGAAATGAAAGAAAATAAAAGCAAAATTAAAATGCAGACAATAAAAATAAAAACAGTGTGGACGTTAAAAGTTAAAAGACTTAGCTGAAAGCAAAGGTGAACATAAAAGTTTTCAGTCTACTTTTAAAAGTAGTCAGAGTTGGGGAAAGTCTGACATCTTTAAGAAGTTTATTCCAGGTATTTGTTGCATAGTACCTGAATGATGCTCTCCCTTGATTTGAGTTTACTCTGGGAACCGCTAACAGATTGGTCTCAGAAGATCTTAGTGATCTAGAGGGCTTATATAGTGGGAGCATATCAGTGATATACTTCGGCCCTAGACCATGTAGTGATTTATATGTGAGCAGGAGGATTTTGAAATCAATTCTCTGATTTACAGGGAGCCAAAGTAAGGATTTATGAATTGGTGTAATGTGACCACATTTTTTGGTCTTTGTTATAACTCTAGCAGCAGCGTTCTGAACAAGCTGTAACTGCCTGACAGGTTTTTTGGGAAGACCTCCAAGGGGAACATTACAATAGTCTAGCCTACTGGTAATAAAGGCATGTACAAGTTTTTCTAAGTCTTGAGCTGACATGAGCCCTCTAAGTCTTGTTACATTTTTTAGGTGATGGTAGGCTGATTTTTTTACTGATTTGATGTGACTGTCGAAATGTAAATCAGAATCTAAAATAACCCCAAGATTTCTGGCTTTATTTGAGGTTTTCAGGGACAGTGATTGAAGGTGTTGGATGACTTTAAAGCTTTCTTTTTTAGCACCAAAAACTATTATCTTAGTTTTATCTTCATTTAGTTGTAGGAAATTTTGGCACATCTAGTGTTTGACTTGCTCAATGCACTGGCACAGAAGATCTATGGGGCGATAGTCATTTGGTGATAGCGCTACATAGATTTGGGTGTCATCGGCATAGCAATGATGGTCAATATTTTGCATGATTTGTCCTAGTGGGAGCATTTAGATGTTAAAAAAAGTCGGTCCCAAGATTGAACCTTGGGGGACTCCACACGTTACGTTGGTTGGTTCTGATACAAAGTCACCAATGGAAACTAAATAGTTCCTATCTTCCCATTCACACATTAGGGCCAATTTAGTGTTGCCAATCAATCGATCCCGAGTCGCACAGAGGTTAGTGCATGTGCTTCACAATACGAAAGTCTTGAGTAGTCCTGAATTCAATCCCAGGCTCGGGATCTTTCTGTGTGGAGTTTGCATGTTTTCCCTGTGACTGTGTGGGTTTATTCCAGGTACTCCAGCTTCCTCCCACCTCCCCAAAATTTTTTGGGTAATTTTCTTTATTTCTAATACTTATATATTTTGGTTTATCGGCAGCTTCAGTGGTGTTTCACCCGCTGCCGCGACCTGATTCTTCCTCTCTGGCTGCATGGCATTTTCCTTCGGTCCCTCTTGGCGGGGGCACAGTTTGTTGACTCAGCGCCAGACCACCCTCAACACCTCCTTGGTACTGGACTTTATTTTATTCATGTTCCTGTATTTGTATTGTTTCCTTTCAAGCACTCATATTATTAGATTCACTTCCAGTTGGTCTCTTTTTGTCATACGTGATTATCAGGACACACCTGTCCCTGCTGGAATAACATGACAAGACTGAGTCACCAACGCAGAATGATTCGCAGGGTAAACTGACTATATATAGTTTACTACCCGCAATGATTGGGAGTATGATGAAACCGTATACGAAAACCAGTACAAACTTTCGGATAACATTTTGGTCAGAACCCGACTCTTACCAAAAGTAAAGTGTACAAACACCAAGGTATTTTTGTAAACAAATGAATAATTACAGTAGGAAACAAGTTGCAGAGACATTGTACAGCATATAAGCAAATGCTGCATTCGTATTATTCCTTGTGTTTCAAAGCGTTGGACATCACTGACATGTTCTAACCTTTGGGGTGACCAGGAATGCAGAGCTCCAAAAATGGTACCCTCATATACAAAGGTAGGGATGTCGATTCCTCTGGCTGCGTTTTTCCAAAGTACAAACGATCCAAAAGATAGCATGTCCATGTAGTTCCTGGGTTGAGGATAACATTACATTCAGTAAACAGTATATATATGATATTTTGCAAACAAAAAAATGCTGATGATGCTTCCAACCTTACCTGATTTAGGGTAAGAGGCTACGAGGATATCATCTGGTTTGGCCTTAAAATTCTTCACGTTTTCATAATTGTCCGTAAAGTACTTCGTCATGGAGACACCATGAAAGTCAAAGAGTTCTGGGCGAGGTGGCGTGTCCATCTGTTTTCGTCTTTTCAAACACAATATCAGTTTGACCTGCAATAGACTCTATGTTATATAAGGCTATGGATGACATATCAGGACCACTTCATTTTGATTGACATTGCAATACTTTTTATATGACGACCCAGCAAATTGACATGAGACCAGTCCCAAAAGCAAGATGTGTGGTCAGACGAGGTAAGTGAGACAAAAAAAAGGAAGAATGATATCTAGAGCTGTCAAAGCTAACGCAATAATATCGAGTTAACACTAATTACTTTTAACGGTACTATTTGGGGTTTTTTGGCACGCGATTAACATGCTCGCATCATGTGTGAGTTTCAACCTACTCAGTAGTGGGGAAAACACACTAGCGCCACTGCCGCAAGTGGGAACAAATGGACAAAAAAGGCCGCACTCAAAGGCAAGGCTAGCCCCCACAAGAATATTGACACTCCTGAAATGACCAAAGCCATCTGCATTCACAGCCAAGGGCCGTGTAATTACTTGGGCAAGTATCGTTGGTGTTATGTCTAAGGACGCACAGACATTAACTGTGTGTGCTCACACAACTTCTATTTACATCAGGAGTGTCTGGCCCGCTGGCATCTTCAACTTTGCAACAGCACAACATTTTATTTCAATAAGGAACCTGGCCATGCAGGGTTTTTTCATATTAAATTTAAATACTGAAGGGTCTGACATGTGCTAATTTATCGTCAAATTGTGGACATTGAGAAAAACTCAGGCCACTGAATGGGATGTGTACTTTCTTGCCCTTGCAAGGTCACCATGACCCAATCCAAACAACCTTTCCTAGTCATGGTGCAGAAAAAACTAAATTTCAATTCATTTGAATCCACCTCAAATAACTTGTGCGTCTGTTGAAAGTCAATAGTTCCTTTAGGAGAAATTATGTAATAATCTTATAGTGGGGATAGGTTGATTGGCAACACCTAAATTGGCCCTAGTGTGTGAACGTGAGTGTGAATGTTGTCTGTCTATCTGTGTTGGCCCTGCGATGAGGTGGCGACTTGTCCAGGGTGTACACCGCCTTCCGCCTGATTGTAGCTGAGATTGGCGCCAGCGCCCCCGTGACCCCAAAAGGGAATAAGCGGTAGAAAATGGATGAATGGATGGATCTTATAGTATCACTAACCCGATAACCAAATTATGTTTAAAAACAATAACTTAAAAGTACTGTATTACAAATACAATACAGGTAAGGGAAATCTGGACTACAAATAAGAATGCAGATTTCTTAAAAAAATAATGGCGGCCAGATATGAGGTATACCTACTTCCGGTTTTAATTTTAGTTTAGGCCATGGCCATTGGGTGTGACATCACGACTGTAGAAAAGTCACAGTTCGGTGAATCCAGTCTCGGCCCATTTGTTCTTCATTTGTTTTGCTGTGCATTTTCTGTTTTCAAGAAATGTTGCTTTAAATTCTCTGTATCTTGACGCGTGATGATTTTGTTGGTCTACCACTATGCTTGCTTTTTACAACATTCCCATATTGTTCTTTCTTGGTCCAGATTTTAGACACCGCTGACTGTGAACAATCAACATCTTTTGCCGCATTGTGTGATGATTTGCCATCTTGAAAGAGTTTGAGAATCATCTCCTTTGTTTTGTTTTAATTGACATCTCTGATGTTGGAGCCACGATTCATGTCAATCCACCAGGTGCAACAGCTGTACAAGGTGTGAGCACTCATTTTTAACTACAGACTAATGAAAATATTTAATCTGATACTTATGAGACATGACCTGAGTGGTCATGTCTCATATAATGTTTGTTGTGGTTTACCTATGTTTAAGTCTAGTTCTCCTGTTTTTCCTTTGCTTTTCTTGTTGCCTTGGACACTGATTAGACACGCCTGTTTATGTTTAGTATTTAGTTTCCTCACCTGTTGCTTCTTCTCATTACTCCCCTTTATATTCAGTTGTTACCCAGCTTAATTTGCTGGGTCAATGTTCGTTATGCAAAACGATTGCGTTTTTCTTGTTTTCGCCATGCTTGAGTGTTTTTCCACGTCAAAGACTTTGAATTTGAAACTATTACTGACTGCCACAATTTGTGTTTTTGATTTGTTTTAGTGTTCCATAAAGCCAGAAAGTTGCCATTTGAAATGGTTTTGGGTTATATCTGTTTGGGTTTTTTTTCTACAAAATTTAACAATTGAATGAACATCTTCCAAGTCTAGTGATTCCATAATTTTAATCCAGGGGTTTTAGAAGGTTGTGACACCAAGTCGATAAATTGGTGAACTTTTAAATTCCATCTCACGCTAAAATCCAAACCGACTGAAGCAGTTAATACTTATCCTACTCAGTGGCCTAGTGGTTAGAGTGTCCGCCCTGAGATCGGTAGGTTGGGAGTTCAAGCCCCGGCCGAGTCATACCAAAGACTATAAAAAAAATGGGACCCATTGCCTCCCTGCTTGGCACTCAGCATCAAGGGTTGGAATTGGTGGTTAAATCACCATAAATGATTCCCGGGCGCGGCACTACTGCGGCCCACTGCTCCCCTCACCTCCCAGGGAGCGATTAAGGGGATGGGTGCAGAGGACACATTTCACCACACCTAGTGTGTGTTTGACAATCATTAATACTTTAACTTTTTTTTTTTATTTAATTGCTCTCAACTGGACACTTATACCTGAGGAATGAGGTTTATTCCCAATTCACCAGCTCAGGGACAGCACAAGTCCTGTGCTGAAAGATACAACCATCCCATCAGTCGGCATCCCAGTGAGAACGAACATTGTGAGTAACTTTTTTGTTATGTTTTTATTGTTTCCATTAAACAATTAGAAATACCTGATAACGCTCCAAGGCTTTCGCAGTCTGTCATGATTAGAGAACAGAACGCGTTGAAGTCTCTTTGTGCTGTTGATGTTGATGTAGCGTTACTTGTCATTAAATGCGGCCCTGAAAAAAGAGTTTTTGCAATACTAATACTAATAATGACAATAATACTGTAAGTAGTACATGTTATCAGACATGTGCTTGTTACAGCTTTACATACCGTTTTTTCCGGACTACGGAGCACACCGGGATATAAGCCGCACCCTCTAAATTTTAGAAGAAAAATATTTTTTTTCATATTAGCAACACCAACAAAAAGATATATACGATGTGAAATTAGTTATTTACACGGAAAAATTCTGAAATAATTTATTTACATACCTTAATTGTTTTCAAACGGTGCTTGTAAAATGGTTGATATACAAAATAAAACAAAAGTCATCGTCTGGACCAACTAGGTGCAAAAGCAAGCTCTCCAATCACTTTAACAGACTCAATAACTCCACAGTGATGTCTTGGTAAGTTTACTGAAGAATTTGCGAAACTGAAACAATACAAAAAGAATGCCATTGTAAGTTAATAATACTGACACAGACACTTGTAAACATGTTAGCATATTAGCTCATGCTGACGGCGCTAGCATTATTACATTGCAATAGTACATACAAATATGAATGAAAACACTCTACAGACGTCACACATGAGGTGGTTTAGAAAGTATAAACAGTTTTAGTTATACTTTAAAACTTACAAACGTAGCTTGAAGAATCCGTATGAGTAGGAACGCTATGGACAGCTACAAAACACAATGTTACTCTACTTCAGGTTTCAAATGAAAGGACACTGCAGCACCAGCAGTGAGCTAACTAGTCCAAAAGATAGCGCCATAGCACAAACAAAACACCTTCTAAGTGTATTTGCTTTTTTCCTTTTATTAAAACCATTTTTATTATTGCTCTTAGCGAAGAAAGGTCCATGAGTTAGTCATTATTCTGTCTTATGTTATGGCTGTTGGCGAAGAATGGTCCATGAATAAGTACATTTTCTGTCTTATAAGCCGCAGGGTTCAAAGTGTAAGACAAAAGTAGAAACTTATAGTCCAGAATTTACGGTACATATTACAGCATGTATATAAAAGGTTTTTGGAGTATTTTTTAGAGGGCTTTAGTGGCGGAATAAATGAATCTCCATTTCTTGCTTTGTTAGCCGCCTCAAGAAAGCAGTTTTTCTACTCTCTAAAACACACAGAAAAAAAAGATAGTGATAGTAGATAATGAGCAAAATTACATATGCATTACTTCAAGCTGCTGATGGTGTGTTTGATGGAGAAGCAGCAATAAAGAGATACAGTAGAAGTATGCACTCTTAAGTAAATGCAGTACAATATTTAACAAAACTATAATACTTGTTTGTGGTACATGCTATTGTGTTGTATTTTATAAGATATTCATTGTCTAGAAGTTTGTTTTTCCTATTTAACTGCATCTATCCATCCCATCCGTTTTCTACCGCTTACTCCCTTTTGGGGTTGCGGGGGGCGCTGGTGCTTATCTCAGCTACAATCAGGCGGAAGGCGGGGTACACCCTGGACAAGTCGCCACCTCATCGCAGGGCCAACACAGATAGACAGACAACATTCACACTCACATTCACACACTAGGGCCAATTTAGTGTTGCCAATCAACCTATCCCCAGGTGCATGTCTTTGGAGGTAGGAGGGAGCCGGAGTACCCGGAGGGAACCCACGCATTCACGGGGAAAACATGCAAACTCCATACAGAAAGATCCCGAACCTGGGATTGAACCCAGGACTGCAGGACCTTCGTATTGTGAGGCAGACGCACTAACCCCTCTGCCACCGTGAAGCCTATTTAACTGCATGTTATATGTTAAATGTGGGTGGGTTATTTTTTTTGGAGGGGGGGAGGGAGGGGGCAGCACCGATTGTGAAATTCTAATGAATTTTCATGGGGACTATTGATTTGAGATACGAGTATATTTAGTTACGGACTTCAACTTGTATGTTAAGGCAACACTGTACTTGAAAACAACATGTTAATTAATGTGAAATTGTGAATACTTATCTTCCTTTTGACATCCATGTATGACAAAACATAGAACATTGATTGGAGCGGAAGAGTTTAAAGGCATGTCACTGCGACAACGGTAATTATTGGTTTATTTCTGGCTTTACTTGTTTTGTACAATGTGGCTTAAGCAAAACATTTTATACACACAAGATTTTTAAAGTGATATGTGACATGAATGCTACAGGTAAATTTTTTGCTTGGACTGATACGATGTTATTACAATAAAAGCTTGAATAATATCATTATTTCTTATGATTGAATATATTTCCCTTTATTTGAATGAATGGTTTATTTTGAGCCATGCAAAAAAACAAGAGAATGACATAAAATACAAAAGAAATATAAATACATTATTTTTACACCTACATAGAAAACATTACATGTGACTAATCTTTTGTAGATGTCAAGATTGGCTAAAAGGGAGTGGGAAGAAGTAAACTTATTAGGTCCCACCCCTATACATATACAATATATATTTATTCAGACAAGATTTACGTTATGTATAGTTTTTCCCTTAAAATGGTTCAACTGTCATGTGCAATCTTCTTCAGAACGGTAGAGGACGCTACCTAAATCTTATATGAATAGAATAAACAGAAAGTATGTTACGCTACCAACATGTTTAGTTGTTCTTTTTTTAAACAGAAAACCTTAAGAATTTTAACATGAGGTGTAGACTTTTAACAAACAGCTTGATTATGTATTAGAGTAAATCTACAAAAACAAAATTAATATTGCAATTCAGCATTTTTTGCAACATATAATTATCACACAAACTGCCATTAGTAATATTTAACATTTCTTATCCAACAATCAAAAAGACAAAAACCCAAAGAGTAAGAATCACATCATACCTGTATTTGCACCAGACAAAGTAGAGGTACTGACTGGCTGTGTCTTACAGCAAGAGCCTATTAAAATAATTTGCAAGGCCACACCTCTTTGTTTCATCAATTCGTACAAACCAGTTCACCAACTGGCTCCACAATAAGTTGTGAGTCTGGGGGTTTTAACCCACAAGGTCAAATTTCATACAGGCGATGTTGGTACTTGTACAATTAGTATCTTTGCTGTGATATTATAGCTCTTTGAGCAGGAGTCTTCAAACCAAACTTCTTTTTTTAATGTGGCCTGTCCAATAGCTCCTTCAAATCATATTGTTGATGTAGATGCACATATCTGCTGTACAGATTTACTTTACAAAAGAGAAGTGTTGAATACTTCTCTTGTTGCCTTGTTTGTATTCAACTTTATTAAATGATTGGAGCTGCAGCAGGTGGTGATAGAAAGAAGAACACACACACACATATACATATGTATATATATATATATATATATATATATATATATACACACACATTTATACATATATATAAATATATAAATATATATATATATATGTATGTATATATAAGCATATATATATGTATATACATACATATATATTCATATATATCTGTGTGTGTATATATATGTATACATAAACATATAAACACATGTATATATACAAATAAATATTACACACACATATATACATATATACACATACATATGGAGACACATTTGTGTGTATATATATATATATATATATATATATATATAATATAATGTGTGTATATATATGTGTGTTTATACACACATATATATATATACATATATATATATATATATATACACACAGTATGTATATATACAGTGTGTATATATGTGTTGTGGTGGCCCTGGCCTGCGGACCTACAGCGAAGCGGGGTGTGGCAGAACCGGTTTTGAGATTAGCGACAGGTGAGTGGATGACACAGCTGAGAGTGTTTGTCTAATCACCTGTCACTCTGTTAAAGGCAGCAGTCGGGAAGGATAAGGGAGTTGTTGACGGTGGAGCGCGAGAGAGAGCGAGTTAGACAGACGCCAAAGACATTTGCTGGAAAGCACAACAAAGACGCTTTATTGAAAAATAAAAATTGTTGAGAACCTGGAAGAGCCTGTCATGTCAGTGCTTGATGGTCCGAGGAACCCCGAGGAGAGAAACCTCCACAAATGTATACATAAACATGTATACACATGTATATATACAAATAATTATTACACACACATATATACACATACATATAGACACACATTTATATATATATATATATATATATATATATATATATATATATACTGTATATATATATATATATATTTAATGTGTATGTGTGTGTATATATTAAGGGTGTGGAAAAAAATCGATTCGAATTTGAATCGCAATTCTCACGTTGTGCGATTCAGAATCGATCCTCATTTTTAAAAAATTGTTGTTGTTTTTTAATGATTTTTTTTTTTAATCAATCCAACAAAACAATACGCAGCAATACCATAACAATGCAATCCAATTCCAAAACCAAACCTGACCCACCAACACTCAGAACTGCAATAAACAGAGCAATTGAGAGACACAAACACGACACAGAACAAACCAAAAGTAGTGAAACAAACATTTATATTATCAACAACAGTATAAATATTAGTTATAATTTCCGCATAGCAGTGATTAAAAATCCCTCATTGACATTATCATTAGACATTTATAAAAATAAAAAAACAGAACAATAATGTCACAGTGGTTTACACTTGCATCGCATCTCATAAGCTTGACAACACACTGTGTCCAATATTTTCACAAAGATAAAATAAGTCATATTTTTGGTTCGTTTAATAGTTAAAACAAATTTACATTATTGCAATCAGTTGATAAAACATTGTCCTTTACAATTATAAAAGCTTTTTACAAAAATCTACTACTCTGCTTGCAGGTCAGCAGACTGGGGTGGATCCCTGGAAGAACTGTACAACTCCCGCTGCCTGAAAAAGGCAGCCAACATACTCAAGGATCCATCCCACCCCGGCAACAGCCACTTCGAACGGTTGCCTTCCGGCAGACGTTTCAGAACCATGCGAACCCGCACAAATAGACTCAAGAACAGTTTCTACCCCCGGGCCATAACTGCACTAAACGCAGCTGGAATGTAAAAAAAAATAAAATAAAAATAAAAAATCTCTCATGTGCAACATGAGGAAGCCACCGGTCAATCATGACCCGGGACTGTACAATCAGTGGTTACATGCCAACTGGACAATATTTACCATATTTATTTACATATTTAATCCACAATAAAAAGCCTGCACAGCATAGGAGGTAGGAAATACTGACTCCCAACCCCTCAGCACACTCGGAATCAGCATTACTCCTCTCTAGTCAGTTTTAGTAGTCACTTTATACTTTTTATTGTCTCGTTTTTTACATTGCCTCTTAGAGTGGTCTTAGGACATATTGTATATTGCATATTGTGTATATTGTGTTGTTTCTGTATATTGTGTGGTTTCTTCTTTTTTTAAATGCAAAGCAACTCAGGGAAGCGACCTAAATTTCGTTGGACCTGTACCTGCACATGCACAATGACAATAAAGAACATTCATTCATTTATTACTTCATCCTGCTGAAATCCTATGTAACAAATGAATAGAGAATCCTTTTAAATCGGGGAAAAAATCGTTTTTGAATCGAGAATCGTGTTGAATTGAAAAAAAAAAATCTATTTTGAATCGAATCGTGACCCCAAGAATCGATATTGAATCGAATCGGGGGACACCCAAAGATTCGCCGCCCTAGTGTGTGTATATATATATATATATATATATATATATATATATATATGTATATATATATATATATTTATATATATATATATACAGTAGGTATGGTGTTCTTGGGATGCAACTCAGTATTCTTCTTCCTCCAAACAAGACGAGTTGAGTTTATACCAGAATGGGTACATGGATGATACAGCAGAGGATTGGGAGAATGTCATGTGGTCAGATGAAACCAAAATAGAACTTTTTGGTATAAACTCAACTCGTTGTGTTTGGAGGAAGAAGAATACTGAGTTGCATCCCAAAAACACTAATGTGAAGCATGGGGGTGGAAACGTCATGCTTTGGGGCTGTTTTTCTGCTAAGGAGACAGGGCGATTGATCCGTGTTGAGGAAAGAATAAATGGGGCCATGTATCGTGAGATTTGGATCCAAAACCTCCTTCCATCGATGAGAGCTTTGAATGAATGACCAAATACTTATTTTCCACCATAATTTACAAATAAATGCTTTAAAATTCCTACAACGTGAATTCCTGGATTTGAGTTGCATTCTGTCTCACACAGTTGAAGTGTACCTATGATGAAAATTACAGACCTCTGTCATCCTTTTAAGTGGGAGAACTTGCACAATCGGTGGCTGACTAAATATTTTTTTGCCCCACTGTGTATGTATATATATATATATATATATATATATATATACATCTCAGAAAAATTAAAGGAACACTTTGAAAACACATCAGATTTCAATGGTGAAAAAAATAAAATCGGATATCTATACTGATATGGAAAGTTTAATGTCTCAGGAACAAAATGATGCCACATCTTTTGATGGAAATAAAAGTTTTCAGCCTACTGAGGGCTCAGTATACAGACACCCCAAAACTCAGAGTGAAAAAATTATGTGGCAGGCTTGTCCATTTTGCCTAAATTCAATTTCTGCAACTCAAAATTATTTTCAATATCTTGCGTGGCCCCCACGTGCTTGTATGCATGCTTGACAACGTCGCGGCATGCCCCCAATGAGACGACGGATGGTGTCCTGTGGGATGTCCTCCCAGATCTGTCTAAGGGTAATCAGTGAGCTCCTAAAAGTCTGAGGAGCAACCTGGCGGCGTCTGATGGACCGAAACATTATGTCCCAGAGGTGTTCTATCGGGTTTAGATCAGTTGATCGTGAGGGCCATTCAATTGTGTCAATTCCTACATCCTCCAGATACTGTCTGCATACTCTTGCCACATGAGGCCGGGCATTGTCATGGACCAGGAGGAACCCAGGACCTACTGCACCAGCGTAGGGTCTGACCATGGGTGCAAGGATTTCATCCCAATACCTACTGGCAGTCAGACTGCCGTTCTCTAGCCTGTAGAGGTCTGTTTGTCCCTCCATGGAAATACATACCCATACCATCACTGACCCACCATCGAATGGGTCATGCTGAATGATGTTGCAGGCAGCATAGCGCTCTCCTTGGCTTCTCCAGACCCTTTCACGTCTATCACAGGTGCTCAGGGTAAACCTGCTCATATCTGTGCAAAGCACAGGGCGCCAGTGCCGGACTTGCCAATTCTGGTTTTCTATGGCAAATGCCAATCGAGCTCCACGGTTCTGAGCAGTGAGCACAGGGCACACTACAGGACGTGGTGCCCTGAGGCCACCCTCGTGAAGTCTGTTTCTGACTGTTTGGGCAGAGACATTCACACCAGTCGCCTGCTGGAGGTCATTCTGTAGGGGTCTGGCAGTACTCAACCGGTTCGTCCTTGCACAAAGCAGAAGATATCGGTCCTGTTGATGGGATGAGGACCGTCTACGGCCCTGTCCAGCTGTCCTAGAGTAACTGCCTGTCTCCTGGGATCTCCTCCATGCTCTGGAGATTGTACTGTGAGACACATCAAATCTTCTTGCAACAACACGCATGGATGTGCCATTCTGGAGTAGTTGGAAAATCTGCGCAAGTTCAGGAGGGTTAAGAAATCGCCTCATGCTCCCAGTTGTGATAATGACTCTAGCTAAAGCCAACACTTGTGGAAAAACAGTTAAAAAAGATCAAGAGGGAGGAAGTTGATATACACAAACATATATACACATGTATATATACAAATAATTATTACACACACATATATACATATACACATAGACACATATGTATTTACATATATATATGTATATATATACACAGTATATATATATATATATAAATATATATATATATATATAAATATATATATACAGTATATATATATACTCTATATATATATATACTGATATATATATATATATATATATATATATATATATATATACTGTATATGTACAGTATATATGTGTGTGTATTTATATACAAAACCCAAAACCAGTGAAGTTGGCACATTGTGTAAATCGTACATAAAAACAAAATACAACGATTTGCAAATCCTTTTCAACCTGTTATTCAATTTAATAGACTGCAAAGACAAAATACTTGATGTTCAAACAGGAAAACGTTGTTATTCTTGGCGAATATTAGCTCATTTGGAGTTTGATGCCTGCAACATGTTTCAAAAAAGCTAGCACAAGTGGCAAAAAAGAATGAGAAAGTTGAGGGGTGCTCATCAAACACTTTTTTCGGAACATCCCACAGGTGAACAGGCTAATTTGGAACAGATGGGTGCCATGATTGGGTACAAAAGCAGCTTCTATGAAATGCTCAGTCATTCACAAAAAAAGATTGGGCGAGTGTCGCCACTTTGTGAACAAATGCGTAAGCAAACCGTCAAACAGTTTAAGAAAAACATTTCTCAATGAGCTGTTGCAAGGAATTTAGAAATTTCACCATCAACGGTCCGTAATATCATCAAAAGGTTCAGAGAATCTGGAGAAATCACTGCACGTAAGCAATGATATTACGGACCTTCAATCCCTCAGGCCGGTATTGCATCAAAAAGCGACATCAGTGTGTAAAGGATATTATCACTCTTGAATGAAGAATCCGTATGAGTACACATGCTATGGACAGCTACAAGACACAATGTCCCTCTACTTTGGGTTTTAAATGAATGGACACTGCAGTAGGGCTGGGCGATATGGCCTTTTATTAATATCTCAATATTTTTAGGCCATGTCACGATACACGATATACAGTATATCTCAATATTTTGCCTTCGCCTTGAATGAACACTTGATGCATATAATCACACCAGTATGATGATTCTATGTGTCGACATTAAAACATTATTTTTCATACTGCATTTATATATGCTCATTTTAAACGTTTATGCAGGGAGGGAAATCACAACTAACTCAATTGACCAAAACTATATTTTTTAAACAGTTATAAGCAGTGGCACAAACATTCTTGTCATTTCCAAAACAGAAAGTGCAGGATTTTTAAGAGACTTTTTAAAAAGAAGCTATTCGTGCACTAAGATGACATTACAAACAACACTAAATTAAATTGTACTTTTTGTACAAAACGGCACTACAATAGTTTAAAACAAATAAAGTGCACTTTTTTGCATGATGTCACACAAGATATTGCAAAAGGGGCCAAATAAAAATGAGCTGCGTAATACGAAATCAAATAGTGTATCTCCTTCGCTATGAGGTAGGTTACTGTGGATGTTATCTTTTTCTGTTGTTGACTATTTTTTTCATACGGTGTTGATCTGGAAATGGTAGCTCGGGCATTTTGTTTGTGTGGCACCAGCCGGAGATGTTGACATGCGGAGTTTCAAGCACCCCTCATTCTCTAGCGGATCACTTTTAAAATGATGCTACAAATTAGCAGTGGTGCTACTTTTTGTAGCAACGCTTTTGCCGCATAAATGTTCAACATATTCCCACTTGAAGCCAAACCACTGCCAGACGATTGACCCCGTGCTGTTTTTCTTGGGAATTAATTATTCCTCCATTTGTTACCAGACTCGCACCTTCTCTCCGTCGTATTACCACCCGCACTGCACCGTTAGCATCACAGCGTGTGACTTTGCACATATGTAAGAAGGTGTGCTTGTTTTACGTGTCTGTGAGAAGGAGAGATAAGAAAGAGTGGGAAACGCCTGTAGTGTAATACCCGCAGCTAAAAGCAACTGCGTGAGAACGTATACTCGAATATCACGATATAATCATTTTCTATATCGCACAGAGACAAACCCGCGATACTGTATACCGAGTATATCAATATATCGCCCAGCCCTACACTGCAGCACCAGCAGTGAGCTAAATAGTCCAAAAGATAGCGCCATAGCACAAACAAAAGACCTTCTAGGTGTATTTGCTTGTTTTTTATTAAAACAATTTTTATTATGGCTGTTAGCGAAGAAAGGCCCATGAATTAGTCATCATTCTGTCTTATAAGCCGCAGGGTTCAAAGTGTAAGACAAAAGTAGAGGCCTATAGTCCAGAATTTACGGTACAAATTACAGCATGTATATAAAACGTTTTGGAGTATTTTTTAGAGAGCTTTAGAGATTAAATAAATGAATCTCCATTTCTTGCATTGCTAGCCACCTCCTGAAAGCAGTTTTTCTACTCTCTAAAACACACAGAAAAGAAAAAACATGTGTTCTTGTTATGCATAGTGATAATAGATGATGAGCAAAATTTTGGTTCACTGCGCCGCGCCATGGATATCAACCAGACTGACCTACCAATCGTTGTTGTAAAATGTTCTTTAACACATTGTTTACCAACTCATGTCCACTAAAGATTTGATTCATGTATGATGGCTCAAGGATTCACTACAATCGGGCCTCACAGCACACTGGATTCCAGTTCATTGAAATACCTCAACACTGGATATTGTTCAGATAAGTTAAAATTTCATTTAATTTCCAGGTCTGAGGTGACGATGACGCACGCATTCATTTTTCCATGCATGCGTACTCGGTCACATTGATATTGCCTGTATAACCTTAGCTGGCTTAGTGTAGAAGGGGCCTGAGTCTATTACAAATGAAGACAATAAGAATACTGGGTATAACAACACTCAATAAACGTTTGGGAACTGAGGAAACTAATTGTTGAAGCTTTGAAAGTGGAATTTTATTCCATTCTTGCTTCGTATTTCAAGCTTCATAATGCGCCACACATTTTTGATAGGAGACATGTCTGGACTGCCGGCGGGCCAGGAAAGAACCCGCACTCTTTTTTTATGAAGACACGCTGTTGTAAGACGTGGCTTGGCATTGTTTAGCTGAAATAAGCAGGGACATCCATGATAATGTTGCTTGGATGACAACATATGTTGCTCCAAAACCTGTATGGACCTTTCAGCATTAATGGTGCCTTCACAGATGTGTAAGTTACCCTTGCCTTGGGCACTAATACACCCCCATACCATCACAGATGCTGGCTTTTGAAGTTTGCGCCTATAACAATCCGACTGGTTATTTTCCTCTTTCTTCCGGAGGACACCACGTCCACAGTTTCCAAATACAATTTGAAATGTGGACTTGGCAGACCACAGAACACTTTTCCACTTTGCATCAGTCCATCTAAGATGAGCTCAAGCCCAGCGAAGCCAGCGGCGTTCCTAGGTGTTGTTAATAAATGGCTTTTGCTTTGCATAGTAGAGTTTTAACTTGCACTTACAGATGTAGCGACCAATTGTAGTTACTGACAGTGGTTTTAGGAAGTGTTCCTGAGCCCATGTGGTGATATCCTTTACACACTGATTTCAGTTTTTGATGCAGTACCGCCTGAGGGATCAAAGGTTCGTAATATCATCGCTTACGTGCAGGGATTTCTCCAGATTCTCTGAACTTTTTGATGATTTTACAGACCGTAAATGGTAAAATTCCTAAATTCCTGGCAATAGCTTATTGAGAAATGTTGTTCTAAAACTGTTCGACAATTTGCTTACAAATTGGTGACCCTCGCCCCATCCTTGTTTGGGAATTACTTAGCATTTCATGGAAGCTGCTTTTATACCCAATCATGGCACCCACCTGTTCCCAATTAGCCTGCACACCTATGGGATGTTCCAAATAAGTGATTGATGAGCATTCCTCAACTTAATCAGTATTTATTGCCACCTTTCCCAACTTCTTTGTCACGTGTTGCTGGCATCAAATTCTAAAGTTAATGATTATTTGCACACAAAAAAAGTTGATCAGTTTTAACATCAAATATGTTGTCTTTGTAGCATATTTAACTGAATATATATATATATATATATATATATATATATATATATATATATATATATATATATATACATATATATATATATACATATATATATATATATATATACATATATATATATATATATATATATATATATATATATATATATATATATATATATATATATATATATATATATATGTAACTTGGTACATGTAGCGGTGTTGGCGCTGACCCTATCAAGTCCCAAATTGGGGTCCCACAGTAAAGTTTAGAAGTCCCACTTTTTTGTAAGTGTTTTAAAACAAATGATAAATGTATGCATTATGCTGTTATATCTCAAATTCTATATTAAGTTTTTGAAAAAGGTTGTCATAAACGTTAATTAATTAATTAAAAAATTATACCCACGCATTTACGGGGAGGACATGCAAACTCCACACAGAAAAATACCGAGCCCGGGATTGAACCCCAGGCTACTCAGGACCTTCGTATTGTGAGGCAGACGCACTAACCCCTCTGTTAAAATTACAATACCTTGAAGTGCTTTATTGACACACATTGTTTCCCAACAATGTTGAGGGGCCATTTGACATGTTGTAAATAACATGTCACTATCTTACACCTGTGCTAAAGTGGGTTTATCCCAAATAATGTATTCATGATTGTTGAATGTAATTTAGTAAAAATACCAATAAAAAAGTTTTTTTTTTCACTAAGCAAAACTCAACAGCCACAAGCACGACAGACTAAAACGAAAACTTCCAATCGAGACAAAGTTGCTGAATGCAGTAGAAGAAGACATCCAGATAAAGAAGAGACTTCTGGACATGATGGAGACATCAGAGAAGCGATTGTCTGACAATTTAGACAAACTAACATCAAATTCCATCCATCCATTCTCTACCGCTTATCCCTTTCGGGGTCCCAGGGGGTGCTGGAGCCTATCTAGCTACAATCGGGCAGAAGGCGGGGTACACCCTGGACATGTCGCCATCTTATCGCAGGGCCAACATATATAGACAGACAACATTCACACTCACATTCAAACACTAGGGCCAATTTAGTGTTTCCAATCAACCTGTCCCCAGGTGCATGTCTTTGGAGGTGGGAGGAAGCCGGAGTACCCGGAGGGAACCCACGCAGTCACGGGGAGAACATGCAAACTCCACAAAGAAGGATCCCGAGCACAGGATCGAACCCAGGACCTTCGTATTCTGAGGCAGACACACTAACCCCCCTACACTGTGCTGCCCCTAACATCGAAATACTAAGTCAAAATATTGACTTACAAAGTCATAATAATGAAATACCTAGTATAGGGCTGGGCGATATGGCCTTTTTTAAATATCTTGATATTTTTAGGCCATATCACGATACACGATATATATCTCGATATTTTGCATTGGACTTGAATAAACACTTGATACATATGATCACAGCAGTATGATGATTATATGTGTCTATATTAAACATTGTTCTTCATACTGCATTAATATATGTTACTTTTAAAATTTTCATGCAGAGAAGGAAATCACAAGTAAGTCAATTGACCAAAACTGTATTTATTAAACAGTTATTAAGCAGTGGCACAAACATTCATGTCACGTACAAAACAGAAAGTGCAAGATTGTCAGAGAAATTTTAAGTGTCAAATAAAAATTAGCTGCATCATAGGAAATCAAATAGTGTTCATCCTTCGCTATGTGGTAGGTAACTACGGACGTTATTAAATTATATTTTTTTCATACGGTGTTGATGTGGAAATGTTTGCCTTGGCATTTTGATGGTTTTGGCATGTAGCACCGAACGGAGATGTTGACGTGCGAAGTAAGTACTCTTCGTTCTCTAGCAGGTGACTTTTCAAATGATGCTACATTATAGCAGTAATGCTACTTTTTATAGCAATGCTTGTGCCGCATGCTTGACTTATTACGGTTGTCTGTTCTACATATTCCCAATTAAAGCCAAACCACCGCCAGAAGATGGACACCCTGCTGTTTTTCTTGGGAATTACTTCTTCCTTCATTCACACCTTCTTTCCCTGGTATTTCCACTCTCACGGCTTTGCTAGAATCACAGCTAACGTTACCCATGCTGCAACCTCTCTGCTGCACGAGGGCGTATACGTATGTGACGTATGACCTGACAGTATGTGACGTGTCTAAGTAAGTGCACTTTCTGTCTATGAGAAGGAGAAACAGGAAAGAGCGAGTATGGTCTGTAGTGTAATACCCGCAGCTAAAAGCAACTGCGTGAGAACGTATACCCGAATATCACGATATAGTCATTTTCTATATCGCACAGAGACAAACCCGCGATATATTGGGTATATCGATATATCGCCCAGCCCTAACTTAGTATCTCAGGTAACTAGGACTGTTTTGTGTTTTGTTTATACTTAATGGAAAAAATATCAAGATATATATCTTATATCGCCATTCTGCAAATGGAGCGGGAAACACAACTAAAAATGTGTCTTCTTTATTTCTCTAATATTTTATTTATTATAAGATATTGTTATTTTAAATTTTTTAATAACCAATTTGTTCAAAGTAATCAGAGTTTGTAGTCTATCGTCCCCCCAGGCTGATGTGGCAGCGATGAGGTGGAGACATGATGGTGACAGGCCACGTTACACTGTTCCTTACACCCACTCACCCCTTTCCTCGTCCTGGTGCCTATCCCAGGCGACGCCCCCTCCCACCACCATAACTAACAAGTTTTCTGGGGGAAACACTGATATATATATATATAAATATATATATATATATATATATATATATATATATATATATATATATATATATATATATATATATACAGTATATGTACTGTATATATATATATAAACACATACATATATAAACCTGTATATACACATACATATATACATAAATATATACACAGATGCATATGCATACATTACATATATATACATATATATATATAATACATATAAATTACATATATACACATATATATATATATATATATATACATACACATATATATACATATATATTTACTGTATATACTGTATGTATATACACACATGCATATATAAACATGTACATATACACATACATATATATACATACATATATATACACATACATATGCATACATTACATATATACACATATATATATAATACATATAGATTACATATATACACATATATAATACATATATATATACATACACATATATACATATATACACACCTAACATATATATATATATATATATATATATATATATATATATATATATATATATATATATATATCATCCGTGGGTTCCCTCCGGGTACTCCGGCTTCCTCCCACTTCCAAAGACATGCACCTGGGGATAGGTTGATCGGCAACACTAAATTGGCCCTAGTGTGTGAATGTGAGTGTGAATGTTGTCTGTCTATCTGTGTTGGCCCTGTGATGAGGTGGCGACTTGTCCAGGGTGTACCCCGCCTTCCGCCCGATTGTAGCTGAGTTAGGCGCCAGCACCCCCCGCAACCCCGAAAGGGAATAAGCGGTAGAAAATGGATGGATGGATATATATCATCCTGGATTGAAAAGATGGTCTCTCAAACTGATGGTTAACAATATTCAATATTTATTCACCTTCCTTTATGTGAACAAACCGTAAGTGCTACACTTTTTTTTTTAACATATCCATATTGTACCTTACATAACTCAAGACATAAAATATGTAATGTACATTGCAAATGTCTTTGACGTTACATTACTTCACAATATACCTTGTGAACATTGCAACTACAAGTAAGTTTTACTATTACCATGAATTGATTAACGTTGACCCCGACTTAAACAAGTTGAAAAACGTATTCGGGTGTTACCATTTAGTGGTCAATTGTACGAAATATGTACTGAACTGTGCAATCTACTAATAAAAGTATCAATCAATCAATCAATCAAACAGTACGACAGCACCCTCAAGTGGACGATATAACGTCACACATTAACGTGCAGTAGTTAATCGTACACTCGATAAAACACGACAATAAACATATACATCATAAATTGTATCACCAACCTTGTTTCCGCAGGTGCTGGGAGACCGTGAACACTTTTGTTGTACACCAGAGAAGTAACTCTAACTTTGATAAAACTGTGGAGCACACTTTTCTCTGAACCTTGTGGTTTCCCTCTGCCTTACCTTTTGTCAGCAACTGGTACTGCTTTCCAACATTTTATGGGGCAGCTTGTTGACAGCATTTCAAAATAAAAGTTCCATACAGATTTTCATTACAACAGCCATATACATACACATATATATACATGTATACATGTATAAATGTATCATGACTGTACAACTCCTCTCTGGGACGGGGGACGGGGGGTATTAGGATGACAGGGGATGCAAAACATTAACAGTGCAATACGTTTTCATAACATGGTCACTACTGCCTGCTTTGTCTTGTTATATTCTTATTTTACTGTTATATTGTTATTCCCATTGTTTTTATTCTTTTTGTAATATTTCTCTATTTTGTTTCCTTTTAAACCCCCATTATTTACTTTTTACTTTTTTTTTTTAATTGATCTCAACTCTGTACACTGCTGCTGGAATTTTAATTTTTCTGAAGGAACTCTCCTGAAGGAATCAATAAAGTACTATCTAGCTATCTATCTATGTGTGTGCTTGTGTGTGTATATATATATATATATATATATATATATATATATATATATATATATATATATATATATATATATATATATATATATGTATATATATATATATATATATATATATTTATATATATATATATATATTTATTGAAATATTTAATCTCGATGATTAACTGTAACAAGCTTTTAAGTCATATTAATCGGTCCAAATATTACTCCTAATATTAATCGGTCCAAATATTACTTCTAACGGCCTGGAACCCCCTATCTTTCCTCACAAAAATGTTGGTTTCAAGTTTGATAAATGAACACGTTAATTTTGTTGTTTAATGTATTGTTATCCTTTTAGCCTGTTTGCTAACATCAAACAAGTTTTATTATTTACCAAATTTCAGCCCGGAATCCCTGCTTTAATTTATTTATTTTTGTATTCAGTTTTCACCTTATTTAGGATTGAACATTTGCGTTTGTAGAAATATGTTTTACTAGATTCGAACGACTTGCAAATGGTAACCACATTAACATAATTCAACATACCGTATTTCCTTGAATTGCCGCCGGGGCGCTAATTAATTTAAAACCTCTTCTCACTTCTGCGCTTACCAAAGGCATGCGGTAAAAGTGAGCATGCACTATTTATTTTAAAACCTCATCTCACTCCGGCACATACCAAAGGCATGCAGTAAAAATTTGAGTGTGATGTAAGCCTGGACATTAAATCCTACTGAATAGCTCTTAATCTTCTTCCTTTTATGCAATTTCAAATTACCGGTATTGAAATCAGCCTCCTCCATTTTGAAAATGATGACAGGGGAAGTGTCAGTCGTGACGTCACGAGTTTGACCAGGCCGTAATAGTAAGCATGCGCTAATTATTTTGCGAAGCGAGTTTGACCCGGCAGTAATTCAAGGCAGGAGCATACTATATGCCCTGCGGCAATTCAAAGAAATATGGTATTCCCATCGGTAACAAGTTTACTTAAAAAATTATCTTGAAATTGTTTTGTACTGTTTTAAATTGATTGCCTCGCCTCAACATGTTATCGACCTCTTCAAAATTCTGGGATTTGCTGATTAATTTATTTATGTGGTCCCAAAAACTAGATTACGATACAAAAGGGATTACAAGTACTTTCCCTTCTGTTGTTCAAAACTTCTGAGCTTTCACCCTTTGGTGCGCTAAATGCCACCACCTATATTTGCATTTAAGTCCAATCATCTCTTAAAACACATTTTACTCTTTGACTTTTAACACCTCATGAGAGATGTGTAACCTCTTCTTTTACCGTATTTTCCAGACTATAAAGTGAATTTAAAATCCTTTTTTTCTCAAAAACGACTGTGCGGCTTATAACCAGCTGCGCCTAATGTGCAGAACAATTCTGGTTTTGCCCTTTGACCTTAAAGCTCTTTTATTTGGTACATGGTAAAATGATGAGAGTGACCAGTAGATGGCAGTCACACATAAGAGATACGTGTAGACCGCAATATGATGGCAGTCACACACAGAAGAGATAGTGTAGACTGCAATATGACTCAAGTAAACAACACCGACATTTTATATGTTCCTTTGAAAATATAGAACATTACACACAAAAATCTATCAAAATGTTTTAGTACGACTTAGGTAAGCTATGAGGCCGCACCGCTTGATGGATTGTACTGTGCTTCAATATATGAGGATTGTTATGGTGTGTGTATAACGTAAGACATTTTCTCTGCTGGTTTTTTTCGTGGTATTATGTGAAAACAACTTTTCTTACCTTATAGTACTTGCTGATTTATACTTGGGATCTGCATAAGTTATAAAAAGTTGCACGCGTCCGCCTTTGTAATCCATGATGACACGGCGGTCGATAAGCTTCTTCTTTTTCTCTATCTTCTTGTTATTGGACATTTGTCCTCCGCTGTTGCCATTTCTAATACAAAGTAGTGAGTTGACATTATTCACCCAACGAACTTTGGTTATTACATAGTTTCGGTAGGACGTTTTTTCACTGGACACATTTCCGGCGATGTTGTTGCACTAGTGCACCTCGGATGAGAAAATGCTGCTCCATTATTAATTTAAGTAAAATATGACAGTCATTAAAAACAGTTAGCTCCACATTTTGACACTTCTTCCACTCGTGTCCTTACATGCTACACCGGAAAAACAAAGATGATGAGGAGCAGATGCTGCCGAAGGTGAGCCACGTATATAAGACCGCCCACAAAATGGCGCATCCTGAAGCGACTGTCAGAAAGCGACTTAAAGATGATCTGTAAAACGTAATCGATGCAACATTTTGACCAAAGAACCACCTTTACATGTTATGTAAACCACAAGGAAGTGTTGTAAATGTAGAAAAAAATAATAATAATATGACTCCTTTAACGGTGGCAGAGGGGTTAGTGCGTCTGCCTCACAATACGAAGGTCCTGCAGTCCTGGGTTCAATCTCAAGCTCGGGATCTTTCTGTGTGGAGTTTGCATGTCCTCCCCGTGAATGCGTGGGTTCCCTCCGGGTACTCCGGCTTCCTCCCACTTCCAAAGACATGCACCTGGGCATAGGTTGATTGGCAACACTAAATTGGCCCTAGTGTGTGAATGTGAATGTTGTCTGTCTATCTGTGTTGGCCCTGCGATGAGGTGGCGACTTGTCCAGGGTGTACCCGCCTTCCGCCCAATTGTAGCTGAGATAGGCGCCAGCGCCCCCCGCGATCCCAAAAGCGAATAAGCGGTAGTAAATGGATGGATGGATGGATGGATGACTCCTTTAAAGCGTCCTAAAATCCGGTGCGCCTTATATATGAAAAAAGATCGAAAGTAGACCATTCATCGGCAGTGCGCCGTATAATCCGGTGCACCCTACTGTTCGGAAAATAGAGTATTTGTTCATACTTTTAAAGTGATACGTCTGGTTCCGGTTCAAGGTTTTGTCCAGTTTTATCTAGCTCTGAAATGTTAATTCTTATTACTATCAAGCACTGTGCAACCATTAAGATGTTATTCAATGGTGCTACGTTAATAAAATGCATGAGATTGGATGTAACTTTTTAGTTACAACGAAAACTTTAACCTTAGTCCTAACATAAATAATAAATATAAATCGTTTGAGGTGCTTACTATGAGGTCTGTCACACCGCTGCCTCTACACCTGGCTGTTATCTACCGCCCCCCAGGGCCCTATTCGGACTTTATCAATGAATTCTCAGAGTTCGTTGCTGATCTAGTGACACACGGCGATAATATAATCATAATGGGGGACTTTAATATCCATATGAATACCCCATCGGACCCACTGTGCGTAGCGCTCCAGACTGTAATTGATAGCTGTGGTCTCACACAAATAATAAACGAACCCACGCATCGCAACGGTAATACGATAGACCTAGTGCTTGTCAGGGGTATCACCGTTTCCAAAGTTACGATACTCCCGTATACTAAAGTATTGTCCGATCATTACATTATAAAATTCGAGGTTCAGACGCATGTTCGTCAAAATAATAATAATAACTGCTATAGCAGCCGCAACATTAATACAGCCACAACGACAACTCTTGCTGACCTACTGCCCTCGGTAATGGCACCATTCCCAAAGTATGTGGGCTCTATTGATAACCTCACTAAGAACTTTAACGACACCCTGCGCGAAACCATTGATAACATAGCACCGCTAAAGTTAAAAAAGGCTCCAAAAAAGCGCACCCCGTGGTTTACAGAAGAAACTAGAGCTCAGAAATTATTATGTAGAAAGCTGGAACGCAAATGGCGCACGACTAAACTTGAGGTGCCCCATCAAGCATGGAGTGATGGTTTAATAACTTATAAACGCATGCTTACCTTAGCTAAAGCTAAATATTACTCAAATCTCATCCACCGTAATAAAAACGATCCTAAATTTTTGTTTAGTACGGTAGCATCGCTAACCCAACAAGGGACCCCTTCCAGTAGCTCAACTCACTCAGCTGATGACTTTATGCAATTCTTTAGTAAGAAAATTGAAGTCATTAGAAAGGAGATTAAAGACAATGCGTCCCAGCTACAACGGGGTTCTATTAACACTGATACGATTGTATATACGGCGGATACTGCCCTCCAAAATAGTTTCTCTCGTTTTGAGGAAATAACATTAGAGGAATTGTTACAACGTGTAAATGGAATAAAACAGACAACATGTTTACTTGACCCTCTTCCTGGGAAACTGATCAAGGAGCTCTTTGTATTATTAGGTCCATCAGTGCTAAATATTATAAACTTATCACTTTCCTCGGGCACTGTTCCCCTGGCATTCAAAAAAGCGGTTATTCATCCTCTTCTTAAAAGACCTAACCTCGATCCTGACCTCATGGTAAACTACCGACCGGTGTCTCAACCTTCCCTTTATTTCAAAAATCCTTGAAAAAATTGTTGCGGAGCAGTTAAATGAACACTTAGCGTCTAACAATCTATGTGAAACCTTTCAATCCGGTTTCAGGGCAAATCACTCCACGGAGACAGCCCTCGCAAAAATGACTAATGATCTATTGCTAACGATGGATTCTGATACGTCATCTATGTTGCTGCTCCTCGATCTTAGCGCTGCTTTCGATACCGTCGATCATAATAATTTATTAGAACTTATCAAAACACGAATTGGCATGTCAGACTTAGCCCTGTCTTGGTTTAACTCTTATCTTACTGATAGGATGCAGTGTGTCTCCCATAACAATGTGACCTCGGACTACGTTAAGGTAACGTGTGGAGTTCCCCAGGGTTCGGTCCTTGGCCCTGCATTCTTCAGCATCTACATGCTGCCACTAGGTGACATCATACGCAAATACGGTGTTAGCTTTCACTGTTATGTTGATGACACCCAACTCTACATGCCCCTAAAGCTGACCAACACGCCGGATTGTAGTCAGCTGGAGGCGTGTCTTAATGAAATTAAACAATGGATGTCCGCTAACTTTTTGCAACTCAACGCCAAAAAACCGGAAATGCTGATTATCGGTCCTGCTAGACACCAAACTCTATTTAATAATACAACTCTAACATTTGACAACCAAACAATTAAACAAGGCGACACGGTAAAGAATCTGGGTATTATCTTCGACCCAACTCTCTCCTTTGAGGCACACATTAAAAGCGTTACTAAAACGGCCTTCTTTCATCTCCGTAATATCGCTAAAATTCGCTCCATTCTGTCCACTAAAGACGCTGAGATCATTATCCATGCGTTTGTTACATCTCGCCTCGACTACTGTAACGTATTATTTTCGGGTCTCCCCATGTCTAGCATTAAAAGATTACAGTTGGTACAAAATGCGGCTGCTAGACTTTTGACAAGAACAAGAAAGTTTGATCACATTACGCCTGTACTGGCTCACCTGCACTGGCTTCCTGTGCACTTAAGATGTGACTTTAAGGTTTTACTACTTACGTATAAAATACTACACGGTCTAGCTCCATCCTATCTTGCCGATTGTATTGTACCATATGTCCCGGCAAGAAATCTGCGTTCAAAGGACTCCGGCTTATTAGTGATTCCCAAAGCCCAAAAAAAGTCTGCGGGCTAGAGCGTTTTCCGTTCGGGCTCCAGTACTCTGGAATGCCCTCCCGGTAACAGTTCGAGATGCCACCTCAGTAGAAGCATTTAAGTCTCACCTTAAAACTCATTTGTATACTCTAGCCTTTAAATAGACTCCCTTTTTAGACCAGTTGATCTGCCGTTTCTTTTCTTTTTCTTCTATGTCCCACTCTCCCTTGTGGAGGGGGTCCGGTCCGATCCGGTGGCCATGTACTGCTTGCCTGTGTATCGGCTGGGGACATCTCTGCGCTGCTGATCCGCCTACGCTTGGGATGGTTTCCTGCTGGCTCCGCTGTGAACAGGACTCTCGCTGCTGTGTTGGATCCGCTTTGGACTGGACTCTCGCGACTGTGTTGGATCCATTGTGGATTGAACTCTCACAGTATCATGTTAGAAACGCTCGACATCCATTGCTTTCCTCCTCTCTAAGGTTCTCATAGTCATCATTGTCACCGACGTCCCACTGGGTCATTATTGTCACTGATGTCCCACTGGGTGTGAGTTTTCCTTGCCCTTATGTGGGCCTACCGAGGATGTCGTGGTGGTTTGTGCAGCCCTTTGAGACACTAGTGATTTAGGGCTATATAAGTAAACCTTGATTGATTGATTGATTGATTGATTGAGTTACTAGTAGTAGCAACGCTTCAACTTTTTCACATTACAGTAAGGTAATGCTGTATTCCAAATTTGTCTTTAGTGGCTCAACTGGCTCTTGAGCTACACCTTGAAGCCCACATCCCCCTATATATTCTTTAGGGCGGATGTCATAAATGCACACTGCACACGCACACCCTGAGGGAGCAAGAAAAAAAATGCATACCCCTTGTGCCTCTTTCTTTTTTTCTTTTTTTTTTATGTCACAATACAGTTCTTAGTCAGTTCTTACAGTTGGTACAAAATGCGGCTGCTAGACTTTTGTCAAGAACAAGAAAGTTTGATCACATTACGCCTGTACTGGCTCACCTGCACTGGCTTCCTGTGCACTTAAGATGTGACTTTAAGGTTTTACTACTTACGTATAAAATACTACACGGTCTAGCTCCAGGCTATCTTGCCGATTGTATTGTACCATATGTCCCGGCAAGAAATCTGCGTTCAAAGGACTCCGGCTTATTAGTGATTCCTAAAGCCCCAAAAAAGTCTGCGGGCTATAGAGCATTTTCCGTTCGGGCTCCAGTACTCTGGAATGCCCTCCCGGTAACAGTTCGAGATGCTACCTCAGTAGAAGCATTTAAGTCTCACCTTAAAACTCATTTGTATACTCTAGCCTTTAAATAGACCTCCTTTTTTGACCAGTTGATCTGCCGCTTCTTTTCTTTTTCTCCTCTGTCCCCCCCTCCCTTGTGGAGGGGGTCCGGTCCGATGACCATGGATGAAGTACTGGCTGTCCAGAGTCGGGACCCAGGATGGACCGCTCGTCGGGACCCAGGATGGACCGCTCGCCTGTGTATCGGTTGGGGACATCTCTACGATGCTGATCCAACTCCGCTTGGGATGGTTTCCTGTGGACGGGAGTCCCGCTGCTGTCTTGGATCCGCTTTGAACTGAACTCTCGCGGCTGTGTTGAAGCCACTATGGATTGAACTTTCACAGTATCATGTTAGACCAGCTCGACATCCATTGCTTTCGGTCCTCTAGAGCAGTGGTTCTCAAATTGGGGTACGCGTACCCCTGGGGGTACGTAAAGGTATGCCAAGGGGTACGTGAGATTTTTTTTAAATAGCAACAATTCAAAAATCCTTTATAAATATATTTATTGAATAATACTTCAACAAAATATGAATGCAAGTTCATAAACTGTGAAAATAAATTCAACAATGCAATATTCTGTGTTGACGGCTTGATCTTTTGTGGACATGTTCCATAAATATTGATGTTAAAGATTTGTTTTTTTGTGAAGAAATGTTTAGAATTTAGTTCATGAATCCAGATGGATCTCTATTAAAATCTCCAAAGAGGGCACTTTAAGTTGATGACTACTTCTATGTGTAGAAATCTTTATTTATAATTGAATCACTTGTTTATTTTTCAACAAGTTTTTAGTTATTTTTATCTTTTTTTCCAAATACTTCAAGAAAGACCACTACAAATGAGAAATATTTTGCACTGTTATACAATTTAATAAATCAGAAACTGATGACATAGTTCTGTATTTTACTTGTCTATCTATTTTTTTCAACCAAAAAGGCTTTGCTCTGATTAGGAGGTACTTAAATTAAAAAAAAATTCACAGGGGGTACATCACTGAAAAAAGGTTGAGAACCACTGCCCTAGAGGGGGGGTTGCCCACATATGAGGTCCTCTCCAAGGTTCTCATAGTCATCATTGTCACTGGCGTCCCACTGGGTGTGAGTTCTCCTTGCCCTTATGTGGGTTCTTCCGAGGATGTCGTAGTCGTAGTGGTTTGTACAGTCCTTTGAGACATTTGTGATTTAGGGCTATATGAATAAACATTGATTGATTGATTGATTAGTCCTATACTAAGGATCATTTTAGCAAACAGTCCTAATTCAAAGTAATCTTAGGCAGAATCATCCAATTTACCATGAATTGATTAACGTGGGACCCGACTTAAAGGCCTACTGAAACCCACTATTACGGACCACGCAGTCTGATAGTTTATATATCAATGATGAAATATTAACATTGCAACACATGCCAATACAGCCTTTTTAGTTTACTAAATTACAAATTTAAATTTCCCGTGAAGTGTCGTGTTGAAAACGTTGCGGTATGATGACGCGTATGATGACGCGTGCGTTTGACGTCACCAGTTGTAGCGGACATTATTTTCCAGCCCGATCCAAGCTATAAGTAGTCTACTTTAATCGCATAATTACACAATATTCTGGACATTTGTGTTGCAGAATCTTTTACAATTTGTTCAATTAATAATGGAGAAGTCAAAGTAGAAAGATGGAGGTGGGAAGCTTTTAGCCTTTAGCCACAAAAACACAGCCGGTGTTTTCTTGTTTAAAATTCCCAAAGATGAAGCTTTACTATGGATCAGAGCGGTCAAGCGAACATGGATCCTGACTACATGTCAACCGTCAGTTTTTGGTGAGAAAATTGTGGTAATAAGTCGCCTCTTACCGGAGACATCAGCGGAGCTTCCGTCCTGCTGCAGCTGCCGTGACTTCCCTCAGAGACTCTGGCGTCAACAGACCCCTCAAACTTTCAGGTAGTATTTAACTCACCAAAACACTAGCAACACAATAGGCAGATAAGGGATTTTCCAGAATTATCCCAGTAAATGTGTCCAAAAACATCTGAATCGCTCCCACTGCAATCGCCTTTATTTTTTTATTTCTTATTTATTTATTTATTTATTTTATTTTTTTAGTCCTTCACTCTAAATTTCCTCATCCACGAATCTTTCATCCTCGCTCAAATTAATGGGGAAATTGTCGCTTTCTCGGTCCGAATAGCTCTAGCTGCTGCTGAATATGATTATAAACAATGTGAGGATGTGAGGAGCCCTACAACCCGTGACGTCAAGCGCACATTGTCTGCTACTTCTGGTACAGACAAGGCTTTTTTATTAGCGACCAAAAGTTGCGAACTTTATCGTCGATGCTCTCTACTAAATCCTTTCAGCAAAAATATGGCAATATCGCGAAATGATCAAGTATGACACATAGAATGGACCTGCTATCCCCGTTTGAATTAGAAAATCAAATTTCAGTAGGCCTTTAAACAAGTTGAAAACTTATTGGGGTGTTACCATTTAGTGGTCAATTGTACGGGATATGTACTGTACTGTGCAATCTACTAATAAAAGTCTCAATCAATCAACCAATCAATCAATCAATCCTATCATAATACACGCCTTCTGTCATTTACAGATGTGCCCAATGTAATCACTTGAGAGCGTCCCCTCAGTATTTCATTTGGCGCGTCTGTAAATGAAAATACGTTTTTTCTGTTATCACTGCTGTCTCGTCACAATGTCTATTATATATGTTGTTAAGCCTCCTGAATATGATGTTTAAAATCACAGCATAATTGTTCTAATAAACAGTAAATCTATATTCCTTCTTCAAAGGTCACACGTATACATTTATTTATTTTACTTGCATTTTTAACTGCAAATGCCTCTAATCATGCCAATTTCACTAAGGCAATTCCCAATAACTAAACCCTGCCTCACCATTTTGTCCAAAACTAGCAGATTCGAAGCCCACATTGGCTTATCATTGTCATTTTTGCCAATCAAATTTGTGTATGAGCAGCGCCCAAATGTACATGACAGTTGTCTGTTTGATTTGTGTAAAGAACGCAGGAACAGTCATTATTTGACAATTAAGCCACTCTTTATCGGTGGGTTGCATATGGCAGTGTTTTTCAAACGTTTTTCAGCCAAGGTATATTTTTTTCAAAGAAAAAATCATGACATGGAGTAATTCTTATCAAAGTGTCTTGAAAAGGTAACAAATAAACACAAACCTTTATTTTATAATTTTTTATATTTCTTCTTTCAAATAAAAAGTGCACTTAACATGTGCACTTCAAAAATGCAGCTAGAACAAGGAATGCCACAACAATGTGGTCCTAAACCACGAAAAGAGGTTGTAAAAAACTTCAAAGTGTTTTGCAAACTCTAATTCTGTCCAAAAATGCTTATTCTGACAGAAGCAATAATAGTGTTTTTGGGAACGATTTCACTGTTACAATATGAAGATTAAAAAGAGTTGCATGTACAAAATAAAAATCTTAGTATTTTTTACTCAGTGTGCATACTTGCGAACCTTGAGACCTCCGATTTCGAGAGGTAGGGGGTGGTGGTGGGGCGGCGGGCGTGGTTAAGAGCGTATTTGCCAACCCTCCCGGATTTTCCAGGAGACTCCCGAAATTCAGCTTCTCTCCCGAAAACCTCCCTGAAGAAATTTTCTCACGAAAATCTCACGAAATTCAGCCGGAGCTGGAGGCCACGCCCCCTACAGCTACACGCGGACCTGAGTGGGGACAGCCTGTTTTCACGTCCGCTTTCCCACTATATAAACAGCTTGCCTGCCCAATCCTGTTACAACATCTACGGATTTTAATAAAAAACTGCACACACAAGGAGACGGAGCAGAAGAACGAGGAAGTTACAGCCATGGCGACCCCGTCGACTAGCAAAATGAAGAAATACGCTTGCAAGTTCCAAAACGAATGGAAACAAGAATTTCTGTTTATCCAGGAGAGTTCGAAGGGGAAGGGGTATGTTGCCTGTAAATTTTGTAGAACAAACTTCTCCATTGAACACGGTGGCCGAACGGATTTACTCAGTCATGAACGGTCAGCGAAGCACAAACCGTCCACAGCGCAGCATCGTTCAAAACCCAGTATTATGGCCCGCCTCGCAAAATGCAGACCTGATGGTGTAACTTATGCTGAGACATCCCGTTCTCCTTTGCGGATGTCTACAACAAATCCTTGAAGGATATGTTCCCGGATTCGGAGATCGCTCGCTAGTATGCAAATGGCAGAACAAAGGTTACTCAAATGGTGAAAGGTAAGTGTCGTTGTTGTTTTTTTAGTAACCATCAAGCACAGTACAGTTAGTAGAACAACTGTGTTTTTATTACTGTGTATTTGATAGGTGCCGTCTGAAATTCAACTATTTATTTTATTTATATATATAATAAAATAAATATATATAGCTAGAATTCACTGAAAGTCAAGTATTTCATACATATATGAAATATATATGAAATACTCGAGTTAGTGAATTGTAGTTGTAAATATACTCCTCCCCTTTTAACCACGCCCCCAACCACGTCCTCGCCCAAACACGCCCCCAAACCACGCCTCCGGCCCACCCCGACCACGCCCCCCCACCCACCTCCTGAAATGGTTAGAAGTCAAGTATTTCATATATATATATATATATATATATATATATATATACATTTATATATATATACATTTATATATATACATTTATATATATATATATATATATATATATATATATATATATATATATATACAGTATGTATGGATTGTGCAGCCTTTTGAGGCACTTGTGATTTAGGGCTATATAAATATACATTGATTGATTGATTGATTGATTGATATAGCTAGAATTCACTGAAAGTCAAATATATATATATATATATATATATATATATATATATATATATACATATACACATATACACATATATATAAGAAATATTTGACTTTCAGTGAATTCTAGCAATATCATTATATTAAGTGTCATGCCAATCTCACTAAGGAAATTCCCAATAACCAGAGGTGGGTAGTAACGCGGTACATTTACTCCGTTACATCTACTTGAGTAACTTTTGGGATAAATTGTACTTCTAAGAGTAGTTTTTATGCAACATACTTTTACTTTTACTTGAGTATATTTATAGAGAAGAAACGCTACTTTTACTCCGCTCCATTTATCTACAATCAGCTCGTTACTCGCCACTTTTTTTTTTTTTATCAATCTGTTAATGCACGCTTTGTTTGTTTTGATTTTGTCAGACACGCATTCAAAGTAGGAAATACGCATGCCTGCGTTTCACCAATCAAATGCAGTCACTGGTGACATTTGGACCAATCAAGCAAAACCAGGTGGTCACGTGACCGTCCCACGTCGAATCCGACCTAAAAAAGTTGAAAAACTTATTGGGGTGTTACCATTTGGTGGTCAATTGTACGGAATAGGTACTCAATCTACTATTAAAAGTTTCAATCAATCAATCAAAACTGTAAAGGAAAAAAGACACTTTTTTATTTCAACCGTACTTCCCGTCACAAGCCTAAAGACTGATCGCGCAGTTCCTGTCTCCACAATAAAAGCGCCGCTCCATCGCGCTTGCGCTAACAAAATAAGAGTCTCCGAAAGCCAGCGCAAACAAGGTAGCAAGATACAGAGTTTGCCGCCAATGTATTTCTTGTAAAGTGTATAAAAACGAATATAGAAGCTGGACAAATAAGATGCCAAAAACCAACGATTTTCATGTGGTATTAGACAGAAAAGAGGACCTTTTTTTCTCCTCCATTTGAAAATGTGGACATTATCAGCACTATACTGTCTGATTCCAATCAATGCAAGTCATCAGAATCAGGTAATAAACCAACTTATATTCTTGTCTTCATGAAAGATAGGAATCTATACATTAAACATGCATGTATATTCATTAAAACACCTTTAACATGTCAACAAAAACGGCAAAATAAATAACTATAAATTATATACTGTGTGTGTATATATATATATATATATATATATACATATATATATATATATATATATACATACATATATATATGAGGTAGATCACCTCGACTTGGTCATTTATTAAGTAATTGATTAATGTTGAAAAACTTATTGGGGTGTTACCATTTAGAGGTCAATTGTACGGAATATGTACTGTACTGTGCAATCTACTAATACAACTTTTAATCAATCAATCAATCAATCAATAAATGCCTACTGAGCCTATGGTGCTGTTAGTTATTGTGGCTCAATTTGCCTTATTTTTTTTATTTTGACATATTATTATTTAATATATATTATTGTTTTAGTTGCTTAAGAGATATTCCTGGCTATGAATTTGCTCATTGCTATTTTTATGTTTTTGTGCATTATTTGTTGCTGGAATCATTAAACAAACAGGTTACTCATCAGTTACTCAGTACTTGAGTAGTTTTATCACAACATACTTTTTACTTTTACTCAAGTAAATATTTGGGTGACTACTCCTTACTTTTACTTGAGTAATAAATCTCTAAAGTAACAGTACTCTTACTTGAGTACAATTTCTGGCTACTCTACCCACCTCTGCCAATAACTAAACACTGCCTCACCATTTCGTCCAAAACTAGCAGCGGGCTGTGCTGATAGCTGGGGCGTGGTTAAGAGCATACTTGCCAACCCTCCCGGATTTTCCAGGAGACTCCCGAAATTCAGCTTCTCTCCCGAAAACCTCCCTGAAGAAATTTTCTCACGAAAATCTCCCGAAATTCAGCCGGAGCTGGATGCCACGCCCCCTCCAGCTCCATGCGGACCTGAGTGGGGACAGCCTGTTTTCACGTCCGCTTTCCCACTATATAAACAGCTTGCTTATATATATATATATATATATATATATATATATGTATACATATATATGTATATATATATGTATACATATATATATATATATATATATATATATATATATATATATATATATATATATATATATATATATATAAGAAATACTTGACTTTCAGTGAATTCTAGCTATATCAATCAATCAATCAATAAATGTATATATTTATAGCCCCAAATCACAAGTGCCTCAAAGGGCTGCACAAACCATACATACTGTATATATATATATTTATCTATTTTCTTATATATATATGTATGTATACATATATACTGTATATATATATATATATATATATATATATATATATATATATATATATATATATATATATATATATATATATATATATATATACACAGAGGTGGGTAGTAACGCGCTACATTTACTCCATTATATCTACTTGAGTAACTTTTGGGATAAATTGTACTTCTAAGAGTAGTTTTTATGCAACATACTTTTACTTTTACTTGAGTATATTTATGAAGAAGAAACGCTACTTTTACTCCGCTCCATTTATCTACAATCAGCTCGTTACTCGCTACTTTTTTTAAATCGATCTGTTAATGCACGCTTTGTTTGTTTTGATTTTGTCAGACACGCATTCAAAGTAGGAACTTCGCATGCCTGCGTTTCACCAATCAAATTCAGTCACTGGTGACATTTGGACCAATCAAACAAAACTAGGCGGTCACGTGACCGTCACACGTCGAATCCGACCTAAAAAGTTGAAAAACTTATTGGAGTGTTACCATTTAGTGGTCAATTGTGCAGAATATGTACTGTACTGTGCAATCTACTAATACAAGTTTCAATCAATCAATCAAAAGTGTAAAGGAAAAAAGACACTTTTTATTTCAACCGTACTTCCCGTCACAAGCCTAAAGACTGATCGCACAGTTCCTGTCTTCACAATAAAAGCACCGCTCCATCGCGCCTGCGCTAACAAAATAAGAGTCTCCGAAAGCCAGCGCAAACAAGCGAGCAAGCTACGGAGTTTGCCGCCAATGTATTTCTTGTAAAGTGTATAAAAACAAATATAGAAGCTGGACAAATAAGATGCCAGAAACCAACGACTTTCATGTGGTATTAGACAGAAAAGAGGAACTTTTTTTCTCCTCCATTTGAAAATGTGGTCATTATCAGCACTATACTGTCTGATTCCAATCAATGCAAGTCATCAGAATCAGGTAATACACCAACTTATATTCTTGTCTTCCTGAAAGTTAGGAATCTATATGTTAACTATATGTTAAACATGCATGTATATTCATTAAACACCTTTAACATTTCAACAAAAACGGCAAAATAAAAAACTATAAATTATATACTATATACTATATATATACATATATATATATATATATATATATATATATATATATATAGATAGATAGATAGATAGATAGATAGATAGATAGATAGATAGATAGATAGATATATATATATATATATATATATATATATATATATATATATATATATATATATATATATATATACATATATATGATATGTGTTTGTATGTATATATGAGGTAGATCACCTCGACTTGGTCATTTATTAAGTAATTGATTAATGTTGAAAAACTTATTGGGGTGTTACCATTTAGTGGTCAATTGTAGGGAATATGCACTGTACTGTGTTATCTACTAATACAAGTTTCAATCAATCAATCAATCAATCAATGCCTACTGAGCCTATGGTGCTGTTAAGTTATTGTGGCTCAATTTGCCTTAATTTATTTTTTCTAATGTATTGTTATAGTGCCAACCTCGTCACGTCCGTTGTGTCCTGAGCAAGACACTTCACCCTTGCTCCTGATGGGTGCTGGTTAGCGCCTTGCATGGCAGCTCCCTCCATCTGTGTGTGAATGTGTGTGTGAATGGGTAAATGTGGAAGTAGTGTCAAAGCGCTTTGAGTACCTTGAAGGTTGAAAAGCGCTATACAAGTACAACACACAAACACACAAATATATATTATTGTTTTAGTTGCTTAAGAGATATTCCTGGCTATGAATTTGCTCATTGTTATTTTTATGTTTTTGTGCATTATCTGTTGCCGTAATTATTAAACGAACAGGTTACTCATCAGTTACTCAGTACTTGAGTAGTTTTTTCACAACATACTTTTTACTTTTACTCAAGTAAATATTTGGGTGACTACTCCTTACTTTTACTTGAGTAATAAATCCCTAAAGTAACAGTACTCTTACTTGAGTACAATTTCTGGCTACTCTACCCACCTCTGTATATATATATATATATATATATATATATATATATATATATATATATATATATATATATATATATATATATATATATATATATATAAGAATATATATATATATAAGAATATATATATATAAGAATATATATATATATATATATATATATAAGAAATACTTGAATTTCAGTGTTCATTTATTTACACATATACACACACATAACACTCATCTACTCATTGTTGAGTTGAGGGTTGAATTGTCCATCCTTGTTCTATTCTCTGTCACTATTTTTCTAACCATATGCATGTACAGTAGATGGCAGTATTGTTCTGTTTAAGAGTGTCACAACATTGCTGTTTATGGCAGACGAACTGCTTTACGGTAGACAAAAACGTGACTCCTGTTGTTTTGTGTTCTTACCGCGCTGGGAGGACGTTAATGAAACTGCCTAACAATAAACCCACATAAGAAACCCACAACTCACCCTCGATCATTCTACAGTTATAACAACATTGGGCAGGTACACTGTTTATATTGTGGGAAAGCAAACGTGAAAACAGGCTGTCCTCACTCAGGTCCGCAGGGAGCTGGAGGGGGCATGGCCTCCAGCTCCGCCTGAATTTCGGGAGATTTTCGTGAGAAAATTTGTCCCGGGAGGATTTCGGGAGAGGCACTGAATTTCGGGAGTCTCCCGGAAAATCCGGGAGGGTTGGGGGGTATGTTAGTGTGAAACCTATGCCTGTTTGAACACAGAGCTGATATCCTGGCTTGAATTGAAGACAGACACACACGGAGCTCTTCCTTAACAGCTCTCAGTCTCTCTATGTTTTTAGTTTTTATAGCTCACTTCACACAGATATGTTGTGAAAAATGGGAGCAATGTTAAAATAGCTTTGTTTGCGAGAATGGGGAACTCCTTGGCAGAAGTCAACCAAAAACTTTCCAAAGGTAGATCAGCAAAACTTATCTTTAAACCACGATTTTGTCTCCGTTCAGTTAGTTCCTCCTGTTTATGTAAAGTCATGTTCTTTCCAACAACTGCTGAGCTGTATGAGGTCCAACAACTGCTGAGCTGTATGAAGTCCTGACTCAGTCACTGCATTCAGTGAATGCTGAAGAGAAATACAATGACATTTTTCCTCCACAGTTGTTAAATGTTTACCTATTATTTCACACAGAACAGCAGTGTGAACAGTTTGCCATTTCTTGGTGAGTGGGAACGTTTCAGGTTTGCCCCGTTTCACATGCTGTCGCCAGAGGTACACCTTTGAGCGGAATCCGTCCATTTTATCTGTACTCGTGAGCAAGTTTTCATTTCGGCCTTGCATCCGTATGTTCGGTTCATTCAGATGATGAAAAATATCCGCCAGGTATGCCAGTCATGCACACCACTCATACCTGGAGAGAAGCTTTGTGTAATTCGACCCCTCATTTGTCAGCAACACATTAAGTTTGTCCCACTGCTCAAACACAGGGGCCAGCTACTTGTCGCGCGACAACCATCGGACCTCCGTATGTAACAGCAAGGCTTTATTCTGCGCTCCCATTTCCTCGCACAAAGATGCAAATATGCGGCTTTTCACAGGTCGTGTCTTTACAAAGTTTACCATGTGCATAACATCATTCATCACAGCGACTCGGCCAGCTGGTAAGCCTTGGCCATGAGGGCCTCACAGTGTAAGAAACAGTGCGAAACGATCACATCTGGATTTCTTTACTTCACTCTGCTTCCAAAGCCTTTGGTGCGCCCGACCATGGCTGCAGCTCCACCAGTGCAGACACTTGTGCAGTTTTACCACTAAAGTCCTCCTTGTTCAAGATATTTCGATGTGACCCGAAACATTTCCTTTCCCGTTGTCTTTTCTGGCAATGCCCTGGCAAAACAGGAAGTTTTTTCTGACTGCATCTCCATCCACAAAACGCACATTGGCCAAGAGTTGAGCTTGTCCACTTATATCAGTACAATCATCCAATTGCAACACACATTTCTCACAAATACAAATCTTTTCCAAAACCACACTTTCAATGTCTGCAGACATGTAATCAATGCGTCTGGAAATCGTGTTATCTGAGGGAAGGACTGTGTCTATTTCTTTAACCGCTTCAGGCTTTGCAGGTGGGTAATATTAATGTCTCTGCCATAAGTTCAGCTAGCTTTAACACTCGCTCATTTACCTGTGTGGTTTTCCTCATAAAAGTTGCCTGTTTCTCCGTGTCTTTACGATGGCGAACAAAATAGTCTGCATTAATGTTTTGAAGCAAAGGATGTTTCGTTTGGAGATGGCATTTGAGCTTACTTGGTACCATAGCACTGTTGAATAGCTTTTCCCCCACACACCAAGCACCACAGAGTCCGTGTCGTTGCATTCCCGGTAAAATGAAATCCAAATTAAATGTAACTCTCGCTGTATTGCCTCAAGCTCACTGTATTTGCCGTTTGTTGACCTCCACCCAAACTAGGGCCGTCATCTGGGTCCCGATTTTGTCCACGGTCCAGATCGGAGGTAGCATTTTTCCTTTTCAAAAATCTTAGTCTTTCTGGGCACAATGCTGTCACCACTAACTGTCTCATTCATTCGTCGCTAGTTCACTTGCCTTAACTACAATGTAATTCGCTGTTGGTATCTAGTGATAGGAATTCATTATACTGCTGCCAGTCACTACCACAGGACAATGTTTTTAGACCAATTAGACCAGGGGTCCCAATTTTGACTTGGGGGCCGCATAGGGTTGGCCGGGGGCCGGGCTGTACATACATACATACATATGTATATACATACATATGTATATATATATATATATATATATATATATATATATATATATATATATATATATATATATATATATATTGTTCTGCCCCAGTTATTAAGATTACTCTATTTAGTGTATGTTTATTGCTAAGTCATTTCAATTGGTTCTGCTAAGTGAGCTGTACCTATAAGAAACGTGTAGGTAGGTCACGTGTTTAGACTCCGAAAACATTTCAAACTGGTGCGCACAACTCCACTTCACTCCTCGTGTTTCTCAGCAAACAACTATTACACCTTATGCTGTTCGTGGCATCGTTGGTATGTACCTATCTTTAATGTTTATAGTACACAATGAATCATACTTAGCTATGAAATGTGTGTGTTTAACGATGTTAGACGATATCTGATTTCATCACTTGTTCACGTCAGCTAACTTTCATTTGTTGTCATCTGCCTCCATCTAGTGGACGTTTGTTGTACTGTTACTTAAGACAAATTTACCGGTAAACAGCAGAATGCTCATTTGTCACTTGTATTTAATAATTATAACAATACATACAGTAAAGTGTGACAAAGTTAAACTTAGATTTAATTCAAATGGAATACTTGATAGTCTGTGGTCTGTGATATGACATTATTAAGTTCATTTAATTCAGGCATTTACATGTACAATGTTTGTGTCCTACAGTTTCACCCTTTCAATTGTCAATAAACCTGGCCTCCATCAGTCAACCTGGTGTTCAGAGTTTTGATGAGCGGAAGGTGTTGAACTTACTGCCTTCATGTACAAGTGTGCTTAAGGAAGGCAGGATATATATATATACATATATATATGTATATATATATATGTATATATATATATATATATATATATATATATATATATATATATATATATATATGTATGTATGTATGTATGTATGTATGTATGTATATATATGTATGTGTGCTGGGAGACTGTGAATACTTTTGTTGTACACCCAAGAAGTAACTTTAACTTTGATGAAACTGTGGAGCACACTTTTCTCTTTCGACAATATGATATGCCTGAGTGGCTAAGAGACACTGAGAGTAACAAGGTGGTGGTAAATGGATTAGAAAGGCCAGATTTCAAAAATAATAATTAAAATTTGAAAATGTTTTCTTTAACTTGGGACTTCCCGCAGGCCGGATTTTGGACGCTGGCGGGCCGCATCCGGCCCGCGGGCCGTAGTTTGGGGACCACTGAATTAGGCGAAATTGGATAATTTTTGTGCCACGGAAGTGGTTGAAAACCACTGGTATATATGAACCCTTAAGGCTACTGTTCATTTTCCTCCAGCGGTACCAAGGTTGGGCTTTTATAAAGGTTTAGATGTAAATATTAGGAGCAGAGGTGGGTAGAGTAGCCAGAAATTGTACTCAAGTAAGAGTACTGTTACTTGAGGGATTTATTACTCAAGTAAAAGTAAGGAGTAGTCACCCAAATATTTACTTGAGTAAAAGTAAAACGTATGTTGTGATAAAACTACTCAAGTACTGAGTAACTGATGAGTAACCTGTTTGTTTAATGATTCCAGCAACAAATAATGCACAAAAACATAAAAATAGCAATGAGCAAATTCATAGCCAGGAATATCTCTTAAGCAACTAAAACAATAATATATATTAAATAATAATATGTCAAAATAAAAAAAATAAGGCAAATTGAGCCACAATAACTAACAGCACCATAGGCTCAGTAGGCATTTATTGATTGATTAAAAGTTGTATTAGTAGATTGCACAGTACAGTACATATTCCGTACAATTGACCTCTAAATGGTAACACCCCAATAAGTTTTTCAACATTAATCAATTACTTAATAAATGACCAGTCGAGGTGATCTACCTCATACATATATATATATATATACATATATATATATATATATATATATATATATATATATATATATATATATATCCATCCATCCATCCATTTTTCTACCGCTTATTCCCCTTTTGGGGTCGCGGGGGGCGCTGGCGCCTATCTCAGCTGCAATCGGGTGGAAGGCGGTGTACACCCTGGACAAGTCGCCACCTCATCGCAGGGCCAACACAGATAGACAGACAACATTCACACTCACACACTAGGGCCAATTTAGTGTTGCCAATCAACCTATCCCCAGGTGCATGTCTTTGGAAGTGGGGAGGAAGCCGGAGTACCCGGAGGGAACCCACGCATTCACGTGGAGGACATGCAAACTCCACACAAAAAGATCCCGAGCCTGGATTTGAACCAGGACTGCAGGACCTTCGTATTGTGAGGCAGACGCACTAACCCCCTCTGTCACCATGAAGCCATATATATATATATATATATATATATATATATATATATATATATATATATATATATATATATATATATATATATATATATATATATATATATATATATATATATATATATATATATATATATATATATATATATATATATATATATATATATAGACAAATACAATCAATCAATGTTTACTTATATAGCCCTAAATCACTAGTGTCTCAAAGAGCTGCACAAACCACTACGACATCCTCGGTAGGCCCACATAAGGGCAAGGAAAACTCACACCCAGTGGGACGTCGGTGACAATGATGACTATGAGAACCTTGGAGAGGAGGAAAGCAATGGATGTCGAGGCGGGTCCAACATGATACTGTGAAAGTTCAATCCATAATGGATCCAACACAGTCGCGAGAGTCCAGTCCAAAGCGGATCCAACACAGCAGCGAGAGACCCGTTCACAGCGGAGCCAGCAGGAAACCATCCCAAGCGGAGGCGGATCAGCAGCGCAGAGATGTCCCCAGCCGATACACAGGCAAGCAGTACATGGCCACCGGATCGGACCGGACCCCCTCCACAAGGGAGAGTGGGACATAGAAGAAAAAGAAAAGAAACGGCAGATCAACTGGTCTAAAAAGGGAGTCTATTTAAAGGCTAGAGTATACAAATGAGTTTTTAAGGTGAGACTTAAATGCTTCTACTGAGGTGGCATCTCGAACTGTTACCGGGAGGGCATTCCAGAGTACTGGAGCCCGAACGGAAAACGCTCTAGCCCGCAGACTTTTTTTTGGGCTTTGGGAATCACTAATAAGCCGGAGTCCTTTGAACGCAGATTTCTTGCCGGGACATATGGTACAATACAATCGGCAAGATAGGATGGAGCTAGACCGTGTAGTATTTTATACGTAAGTAATAAAACCTTAAAGTCACATCTTAAGTGCACAGGAAGCCAGTGCAGGTGAGCCAGTACAGGCGTAATGTGATCAAACTTTCTAGTTCTTGTCAAAAGTCTAGCAGCCCCATTTTGTACCAACTGTAATCTTTTAATGCTAGACATGGGGAGACCCGAAAATAATACGTTACAGTAGTCGAGGCGAGATGTAACAAACGCATGGATAATGATCTCAGCGTCTTTAGTGGACAGAATGGAGCGAATTTTAGCGATATTACGGAGATGAAAGAAGGCCGTTTTAGTAACGCTTTTAATGTGTGCCTCAAAGGAGAGAGTTGGGTCGAAGATAATACCCAGATTCTTTACCGTGTCGCCTTGTTTAATTGTTTGGTTGTCAAATGTTAGAGTTGTATTATTAAATAGAGTTCGGTGTCTAGCAGGACCGATAATCAGCATTTCCGTTTTTTTGGTGTTGAGTTGCAAAAAGTTAGCGGACATCCATTGTTTAATTTCATTAAGACACGCTCCAGCTGACTACAATCCGGCGTGTTGGTCAGCTTTAGGGGCATGTAGAGTTGGGTGTCATCAGCATAACAGTGAAAGCTAACACCGTATTTGCGTATAATGTCACCTAGCGGCAGCATGTAGATGCTGAAGAGTGCAGGGCCAAGGACCGAACCCTGGGGAACTCCACACGTTACCTTAACGTAGTCCGAGGTCACATTGTTATGGGAGACGCACTGCATCCTATCAGTAAGATAAGAGTTAAACCAAGACAGGGCTAAGACTGACATACCAATTTGTGTTTTTGATACGTTCTAATAAAATATTATGATCAACGGTATCGAAAGCAGCGCTAAGATCGAGGAGCAGCAACATAGATGACGCATCAGAATCCATCGTTAGCAGTAGATCATTAGTAATTTTTGCGAGGGCTGTCTCCGTGGAGTGATTTGCCCTGAAACCGGATTGAAAGGTTTCACATAGATTGTTAGACGCTAAGTGTTCATTTAACTGCTCCGCAACAATTTTTTCAAGGATTTTTGAAATAAAGGGAAGGTGAGTTTACCATGAGGTCAGGATCGAGGTTAGGTCTTTTAAGAAGAGGATGAATAGCCGCTTTTTTGAATGCTAGGGGAACAGTGCCCGAGGAAAGTGATAAGTTTATAATATTTAGCACTGATGGACCTAATAATACAAAGAGCTCATTGATCAGTTTCCCAGGAAGAGGGTCAAGTAAACATGTTGTTTGTTTTATTCAATTTACACGTTGTAACAATTCCTCTAATGTTATTTCCTCAAAACGAGAGAAACTATTTTGGAGGGCAGTATCCCGCCGTATATACCATCATAACAGTGTTAATAGTATACACAGTATATAATTTATAGTTATTTATTTTGCCGTTTTTGTTGACATGTTAAAGGTGTTTTAATGAATATACATGCATGTTTAACATATAGATTCCTATCTTTCATGAAGACAAGAATATAAGTTGGTCTATTACCTGATTCTGATGACTTGCATTGATTGGAATCAGACAGTATAGTGCTGGGAGAAAAAAAGGTCCTCTTTTCTGTCTAATACCACATGAAAATCGTTGGTTTTTGGCATCTTATTTGTCCAGCTTCTATATTCGTTTTTATACACTTTACAAGAAATACATTGGCGGCAAACTCTGTATCTTGCTAGCTTGTTTGCGCTGGCTTTCGGAGACTCTTATTTTGTTAGCGCAGGCGCGATGGAGCGGCGCTTTTATTGTGAAGACAGGAACTGTGCGATCAGTCTTTAGGCTTTTGGACGGGAAGTACGGTTCAAATAAAAAGTGTCTTTTTTCCTTTACACTTTTGATTGATTGATCGAAACTTTTAATAGTAGATTGAGTACATATTCCGTACAATTGACCACCAAATGGTAACACCCCAATAAGTTTTTCAACTTTTTTAGGTCGGATTCGACGTGTGGACGGTCACGTGACCACCTGGTTTTGTTTGATTGGTCCAAATGTCACAGTGACTGCATTTGATTGGTGAAACGCAGGCATGCGTAGTTCCTACTTTGAATGCGTGTCTGACAAAATCAAAACAAACAAAGCGTGCATTAACAGATTGATTAAAAAAAAAGTAGCGAGTAACGAGCTAATTGTAGATAAATGTAGCTGAGTAAAAGTAGCGTTTCTTCTGTATAAATATTGTAGGAGCCTAAATGCTGTTTAAATGAATTTACATTTTATGGAAGGTGCTTTATGTTTATTCAGTCAAAATGGGACTATTTACTTTATTTGCATGATAAGAAAATTGAGTAATTATATAAATCTCACTTTAGGTGTAATTATTACATTTGTCAAAATGATTTGATGACGTAACTGTTTTAAGTGCATACATGGCGGAAGGACCTGTGTGGTAAGGGGGTTTTTGGACGCAAGGTGTCATCGGTAATTGCTGCCAGATGCGGTGGATCGAGCCACACAGTTTTTTGACCTCACTCATACTTATTCTCATTCATACTTTTTCTAACTAGTACTGCAGCAAATTCTCTTTATTTGGTCATTCATTTGTTCCCTCATCGTGACTGTTTTATGTTTTGAATTATTAAGATCACAAGTAAACCATACAAACGAAGAAGAACGTCTGGAGTTTTGTTTTGTTGTTGCCGCAGCAAGCGGAGTGAATGTGATAGTAGAGGAGCGTCAAGCTTAAGGCTACTTTAGGAATCTACATTTTAGTCAAAAAACGTGTTCTTTGTGGAGTAAACGGAGCGTGGAACTGCCTGACTGTAAAGGATCAAGAGGAACAAGCCTGCAAGAGGAGGCGACAGGTACGTGAGTGCACGCTGCTTGAAAGTGAACGAGAGAGAAGCTCGTCCCGGTGCGACGCTGCGGCACATCGGCATTTTTATTGACTCGTTATGGAAATATTGGCTTGTAATGGATTGCACAAGACAGTGGAAAAAGGACGGTAAAAATGACCGAGAAGGCTGTAGAAATGCACAAGGTGAGAAAGATGCAGGCACGCAAGAGCTCACCGGCTCAATTGACTCGCTTGATGACGCAGATTGAGCAGATTGAGCACTTAATGGAGGAGGATGTTAATGTGGACGCTGTAAAAAATCAGCTTCGTGTGGACTTTAGTGGCTTGCAGCAAGCATTTTTGGATCTTAATGCTGATGTTCAGAAATGAATGTCTGAGGAGGAGTTTGTGGAAGATCAAAACAATTGGTTTAATCCAACAAATAAAATGATGGAGGACTTTTTCTGGAAATGTGAGGAGTGGATGAAAGATGTTTTTAAGCTTGTTGAGCAAGCGGAAGAATGCAATAAACAAGTGTCACCTGCAGATAGTCGGTCTACATCAACAAAGAGGACCGCTAGAAGTCAAAGTAAAGCTGGATCATGAAACAGGAGTTCATGTTCTTCATCTTCTGTCAGATTAAAGGCGGAAATGGAGCGTGTATCATTGAGAGCAAAGAAATGCATGCAATGCAAACAGCACTCGCTGAATGTGACGCTAAAATGGAAGTTTTACAAAACTATGAAAACACACAAGAAGAAGACAGTATCAATACAGCTGATAAAAAGGATGTTAGAAGACTTGCTAGTCCTAACACACAAGTACCACCACCCACTTTACCAACACGTAGCATTAAACATAATGCTCACCCCACATCTATTCAAATGACTACATTTGCGCCAAGGACTGAAATTATAGAACAACAGACATTAACACTTGATGGGCTTTGCCAAGCAGTATCTCAGCAAGCCGATGTCACAGAGTATCTCGTGAAGAGTCACAAGGCATCTCTACTTCCACCTCTTTCCATTCCAAAATTCAAGGGTGACCCCCTGGAATACAAATCTTTTATTGGGGCCATAGAACATGGAATTGAAAGCCGCACAAGTGACAACCGGGATTGTCTTCAATTTTTACTACAATATACAAGTGGACAACCACATGAGTTGGTAAAGAGCTGCATCAATATGGAATCTTCAGCAGGATACACTAAAGCAAAACAAATGTTAAAGGAATTTTTTGGTGATGATTTTAAGATAGCCGAAGCCTACATAACAGAAGCCATGGAGTGGCCAACAATCAAGCCAGAAGACGGTGTTGCCCTTCAGTCCTTTGCATTATTCCTCACAGGCTGCTCGAACACAATGACAGACATTACCTACATGGAGGACTTGGACAACACAGCCAATATAAAGGCACTGGTAAACAAACTTCCATATAAACTCAGAGAACCTTGGAGGAAGTTTGCATGCGACTTAAAAGAAAGAACAAAGACAAGAGTTAAGTTTAAGGATTTTGTGGACTTTGTAAACCGGCAAGTCAAGTATCTTTTGAACCCGCTTTATGGGAACATAAAAGAAACCACCATGAACATGAAAGATTCTGTGAGACAAAAAATAAAACCACAATATGTAGAAACCCTCAATCCAAAAAAGGTGTTTACAACGGTCGTTGTGCCCCCCAAGACAGAAAATGATAACTACATCATAACAAAAACACGAACAGTGTTGGTGGACAGAAAACCTTGTGTTTATTGTAATGGAGAGCAACACAGCCTCACAGTTTGCAAGAAATTCAAGAGCAAGCTCCACAAACACAAGATTGACTTTTTGAGAAGCAAAGATGTGTGTTTTGCATGTTTAAAGCATGGACATATGAGTAGTAGCTGCAAACAAAAACTTCAATGTCAAGAATGCTCGAGACTGCATCCCACATTATTACACATTGGTCATAAAGACTCCAGAGAAGAAACCGGAAAGGACAATTGTGAACAGCAATCAATATCAAGTACCATTGTACAAACAACTGAAACCTGTGGTGTCACTGGGGCCGGTAGAGAAGATTGTGTTCTTTCGATTCTTCCAGTGTACATCAAGGCACAGAAAGGAACCAAGACAGTGCTCACGTATGCCTTTCTGGACCCAGGTAGTTCAGCTACTTTTGCCACAGAGTCACTAATAAACCAACTGTATGTGAGTGGACGCAATGTAAACATTTCATTGCGAACAATGGGAAATGACACTGTTGTGAACACAAGCATCGTGACTGGTTTGGAAATCAGCAGCTTGGACGGAAAATAGTTTGTGGAACTAAAGGAAGTTTATTCACAGAAAGACATTCCTGTCTCTAAGGACAATATTCCCCGACAAGAGGATATTGATAGGTGGCCACACCTAAAGGAGGCGAGAATACCTAAAATTCAAGCCAAGATTGGATTACTCATCGGAGTAAACGTTCCCAAAGCGATGGAGCCACTGCAAGTGGTTAAAAGTGTGGATAATGGACCATACGCTGTGAGAACGATGCTAGGCTGGACAGTAAATGGACCACTCGGAGGTGGAAGTGACAGAACTGCAATTGACAAATGGACAGGAATTACTGCAAACATAATCTCAGTGGTGAAGCTTGAGGAGCTTTGGCAGCTGCAGTTCAAGCACGACTTTCCTGATGCAGGACAAAATGAAAACATTGAGATGTCCAGGGACGACCATCAGTTTATCAGTATGATGTCTCAAACTGCAGTACTTAAAGATGGCCACTACAATATTTGCCTTCCAGTGAAGAAGAAGCCTTTGTCTATGCCAGTCTACAAATATACTCAAGTAAAAGTAAAAGTATGTTGCATAAAAACTACTCTTAGAAGTACAATTTATCCCAAAAGTTACTCAAGTAGATGTAACGGAGTAAATGTAGCGCGTTACTACCCACCTCTGATTAGGAGTGTGGGAAAAAATCGATTCGAGTTAGAATCGCGATTTTCATTTTTAAAAAATCTTGGTTTTTTTGTTTTGTTTTTTAATCAATCCAACAAAACAATACTCAGCAATACCATAACAATGCAATCCAATTCCAAAACCAAACCTCACCCAGCAACACTCAGAACTGCAATAAACAGAGCAATTGAGAGAAGACACAAACACAACACAGAACAAACCAAAAGTAGTGAAACAAAAATGAATATTATCAACAACAGTATCAATATTAGTTAAAAATTACAGCATAGCAGTGATTAAAAATCCTTCATTGACATTATCATTACACATTTATTAAAATATATAAAAAAGAACATTAGTGTACAGTGGCTTACACTTGCATCGCATCTCATAAGCTTGACAACACACGGTGTCCAATATTTTCACAAAGATAAAATAAGTCATAGTTTTGGTTCGTTTAATAGTTAAAACAAATTTACATTATTGCAATCAGTTGATAAAACATTGTCCTTTACAATTTTCAAAGCTTTTTACAAAAATCTACTACTCTGCTTGCATGTCAGCAGACTGGGGTAGATCCTGCTGAAATCCTATGTATTGAATGAATAGAGCATCCTTTTAAATCGGGAAAAATCGTTTTTGAATCGAGAATCGTGTTGAATTGAAAAAAAAAATCGATTTAGAATCGAATCGAGACCCCAGGAATTGATATTGAATTGAATCGTGGGACACCCAAAGATTCGCAGCCCTAGAAAATATACAAGTCAAGTCAGAAATCATAAAGAAAAATAATGTGATGAAATATATATCTCAAGATTATAAAGATTAAACATCACTAAAGTGGACTATACCTGTTGATCGCACTTACTTTGACATGCACAAGCATTACAAGTAAAAACGCATGGGAGGTACATACTTTATTTACGTGTGTGGTACATGAATTGAGCATTAATTTGTGCAAAATTTTTCACCAAAACATATTGAAATGGCGGCAGAGATATGAAGGAGGCAGACTGACCGTAAACAAGCCAGACTTTTATTTGCTGTTCATAAATATAGCACCATATAGCTAACAAGCAACACAATGGCTCTTAGCAGGGCTGTAACTACTATTTGAAAAATACCAAGGTCAAAAATTGTTTGTCCAAGAGGAGCTTTGAAAGTTAAAATTACAGGTATACCATCACCATATAAATAATAGAGTATTACATTAAGCGATGCGAAAACATTTCCAGAATAACACAAGCTTTTCATTAAGGTAGAACTATCAGGTAGTCTGTCATATTGAACCATGTACTATCATATTGTATAACATATTTGACAAACACCATGATTTTGCAACAGTCCACTTTTTATTAATATGCTGATGTTCAGTGTATTAAGCAATTTTAACATCATTAAAACATAAAATTATTTACCATACTATAAGTTGTACCACGACTGGGGCTCGAATCCAAGACCTTCTGCTTCACAAAGCAGTCAAAAGTAAATAAATCATTGAGATTTGCCAAAATTAAACGCAGCTGGTGTGAACTTCTTTTTAAAAATGTAATGCTCAAGCGCAGCGATGCACTGCAATACTGTGCTCAGTCATTCAATTTGTCATCGGCTTATTTAAGAAAATGTCTGTCAATTAAAACAAGTATTATACATCAGCAAGTGTCTGTATCCTTTTATTGTAGGCCATGTCAAGACACAAGCAAGGCCTTATGCTGCGTTCCCATTTCCTCACACAAAGATGCAAATATGCGGCTTTTCACAGGTCGTGTCTTTACAAAGTTCACCATGTGCACAACATCATTCATCACAGGGGCTCTGTCTGCTTATAAAGTTTTGACCATGAGGGCCTCACTGTCAAGTGCAACTTCAACTGCGTGGGTTTCCCACACTTGAAAAGGGAAGGATTTGACCAGACTCAGGATTTCAGTAAGTTTGCGGATTTATTGACCAGAAACCGGAAGGTAAAAACCCTTAGCCTCTTTGACATTTTACTTTTACCAATGCGTTTTAGTCCAAAGATTTAGTATACGGTGTTGCTGTCCTGCTGCCATCAGTTGCTCTGCAAGACTATTGGACAAAGTTCTGAGTAGCCAAACTTTTATGGAGTGCTGGTGTGAGCTGCCAATTAGGCTGATTTTGCTCACCTTTGCATGCCACTGTGGTGAGGTGAGGCTGATGTCATCAGAACACGCTCACAGCAACATCTCGCACTTGATTTTTCATCCTGCGACATTAAAAGGTCGCCCCTGACTCCTCAGGCGAGCTGGTGCCCGTCAACTTGATCATCTGCTGGGATGAGGACAATGAGCCGCTGCACGTCACAGTGCAGTACGGTACCCTGGAGATCCTTCTCGTCAGATCCAGTTTTAGGGGCTGCAGGTTTTGGAGTTCTTACCAGAACGCACCATCTCGGAGAGACTTTCACCTGGACATCCCGCAAAATGCCGTTGGGATTTGCGTTCACATTGATGACTCTTGCCAACTTGAATTGCCCCCTCAGTGCATTTTGGTCGCAGAGCCAAACTGTGTCTCCAATGGCCACATTCCTTTCTGCACTAAGCGACTTGCTGCGGACGAACAGGTTTGGACTTGCAAGTTGGCTCCAGGACTTCTAAAAATGATTACCTTGAGTTTGGATCTCTTGCAGCCTTTTGAAGGGGTAGGTGGTGGAATCGAACGCCTTGAAATCTCCACTTTGTGTAGCTCGACCAATCAATAGGGTGTTTAGAGTGATGTACTGTATACGGTCTTCACAGCTCTGGACTCTGACGTCGATCGATCTTTCATTGACAAGGTTGGCAGCTAATTTGAGCACCGTTAAGAACTCACTGAAGATAAGGCCTTCTCTTCTACCGAGACTTTGGAGAGCTCTTTTGGTGACCTTGAGAGCAGCTTCAGCAGCACCATTTCGGTGAGGTGAATCAGCTGGAAGAATTATCTACGTCCAGTCGGTTCCGTTCTTGGCAGCATATTCTTCAAGAGATGCCATGTTCTGTCGTTTCAGGTAAGTGTAGATCTCTTCTAAGACAGGTTTTGCTCCAATGAAGTTTGTACCTGGATCAGATCAGACCTTTTGAGGATGGCCTCGAACAGAATTGAATCTTTGGTAAGCAAGTAGAAAGCTCTCTGTTGATAGACTGTTTGTCAGTTCGACATGGATGGCTCGACTTGACATACAGCAGAAAGGTACGCTCCATACTTTCATGCTCACTCTCCTTCTGACATCATCCTTCCCCTGGTAGGGTAAGAACAGGTCGACGGATGTGAATTGAAAAGGTACGGCTGGATTCGTTCTTTCTTCAAGCAAGCCTCCCATTATTTGCTGACAGGTTCTTGCTTTTGCTGTCTAAAAAATGACAGATTTGTCAACAACTTTTTGGGCAATAATTCTTCCTCTGATGACCTATTCTTTCTTTTGCAACCGCAGCAAAGTTCCTGCCACTCCATCATGCCCCTCCCTCACTGTGTGCTTCTCGGGCTAGGAGAGTGGAGACCCAGGCCTGGAAAAGTAGGAGGTGAACAGCTCTTTAATCTTCTTTGAAGGTCTGGATTCTGCCGCCACACATCAGGAGTCTACTTGCTTGGTCCTTATAAACCACCAGTCTGTCAGTTGTTGTGTTCGGAAAATGCACGCCCTCTTGTGCTGCCAGGCATAGTTTCTGGAATACATCTTCTCCTTCAGTCGTGATGACACCAGATAAGGGCAGTACGGTGGTGCAGGGGTTAGTACACGCGCCTCACAATACGAAGAGCCCGAGTAATCCTGGGTTCAATCCCAGGCTCGCGATCTTTCTGTGTGGAGTTTGCCTGTTCTCCCTGTGACTGCGTGGGTTCCCTCCGGGTACTCCGGCTTCTTTCCACCTCCAAAGACATGCACCTGAGGATAGGCTGATTGGCAACACCAGATAGGCCCAAGTGTGTGAATGTGAGTGTGAATGTTGTCTACCTGTGTTGGCCCTGCGATGAGGTAGTGAAATGTCCAGGGTGTACGCCGCCTTCTGCCCGAATGCAGCTGAGATAGGCTCCAGCACCCCCCGCGACTCCAAAAGGGACAAGCGGTAGAAAATAGATGGATGGATGGATGGACACCAGATGTCCGTACTGCCTCCCACTTTTAGCACGCAGGAATTTCGTTGCTGCTATCCAAGTCCATGCCATCGTCCCGACCAGCCGTCTTCTGGATTGCAATTAGATCCTGTGCTTTATTTGGACTTCGGGTGAGTGCAGCAGCAAACATTTTCTTCTGTATTTTTGTGATGTTGTCTCTTGCTTGTGCAGCAATCTCTTTCACCGACTTTTTCGAACACTCACTCTAAGGAAGCTGAAGGAACTGTGGGCCTGACTGCCACTCGGATTTCTCAGTGAGGTCTGGTGATGATGTCTGCAATGTTCGTAGGCCCTGGAATCCACCACCAGTCTCGGATGTCGGTGCTGCCCTTGATTTCACCAACTCGGTTCGTGAAGAAAGTCTGGTAGCCATAACTTTCACGCTGTATTGCCATAACTTTCACGCTGTATTGCTTCCAAGATGGTCTGGCTGTCGACGAGATGCTACCACCTCTCGACATTGATTCTGCAGTGTTTCTTGGCCTAGTTCTTCAGTCGGGCTGCAAACACTGCTCCGCACATCTCCACTTTCACAGGATCACTCTTATGGTCGAGAGGGGTCAGCTTGGTCTTAGACTCAACAAGCTTCACGACGATACCTTTGCAGCAGCTCCACTGTAGGTACAGCACAGCGCCATACGCATGCTCGCCGCCATGGTCTTCTCGCTGGATCTGGCGGTTTGAGGGCTCTGGTGGATCTGATCAGATCAGCATACTCTTCGAGAAGCTTTGTGGTGTCCTCTCTGAGTTCTTTGGACAAGGCAGCGTCCAGGTGTCTTCCGCGCAGTACATTACTTTTGCTTCTTAAAAAGCTCTTTGGATCAGGATGGCTCCTTTCTGTTTTACCGGAGCCACAAGGCCGAGTGGATCATAGAGACCGGGGACTTGGCTTAGCAGTTCTCTCCTGGTGAGTGGATCTGGGGTTTGTTCTTTAAATTCTTCCTTCAGCAGGTCCTGGCCGAGGCGCAATTTTCTCTTCTTCTTGGAGAAGTTCACAGCAACCATGACATGTAGCTTGTCATCATGTAAGGTGTAGTCGAGGCCCAAGGTTTTATCCTCTTCAGTGAGCTGGTTCGGCAGGATCATGGTCCTTGACTCCATCTTCTCATCTCACAGCCGTTTCCTCCCACTTTGATCTGAGTAGAACTAGGGCTTCATGAAGAATCCTCCTGCTTTTAGGATCTGATTAATGTTGGATGTGAGGAGTTTCAGGTGGTCAACGTTGTTGTGAGAAATGAGGATGTCATCGACATAGGCGTCTTCCTCCAGCACACGTTTTTCCTCCTTGAAATGGCTGAATGTAGTCCCAGTTGGCGGTCTCTCGCGTTGCGACTTGGGCGATGCAACCAGCACGTTTTTCCCCAATGTTGACTCTTGTTATGGCAAAATCTTCCATCTCAGCATCTTCAGTGTCACGCCACAGAAACAAGTGCAGGTGGACCTCTTTTTCCTCCAGGCAGACAGTTATACATTTGGCGAATGTCACCAAGGGCAGCAAAAACACCATCTCAGAACCTCAGCAGGACAGCTCTGATCAGATTCAGAATGTCAGAACCTTTTAATGAGGATGTCATTCAAGCTTAGCCCTCTGTACTTCTGGCTGCTGTTCCATACTAGCCTCACTGGGGTGGAGGCTGAATGTGGATTTGGTGCAATCAGGTGACTTATGTACCACATTGGCCCAGTCCAGCTCTGCAGAACTTCTTTGGACAGCTTCACTGCAGACTGGCGACCGACCATTTCATGGACTTGTGAAGCATAGGCCAGTGGTTCTCAACCTTTTTTCAGTGATGTACCCCCTGTGAACATTTTTTTAATTCAAGTACCCCCTAATCAGAGCAAAGCATTTTTGGTTGGAAGAAAAAAGAGATAAAGAAGTAAAATACAGCCCTATGTCATCAGTTTCTGATTTATTAAATTGTATAAGTGCAAAATATTTCTCATTCGTAGTGGTCTTTCTTAAACTATTTGGGAAAAAAAGATATAAAAATAACTAAAAACTTGTTGAAAAATAAATAAGTGATTCAATTATAAATAAAGATTTCTACACATAGAAGTAATCATCAACTTAAAGCGCCCTCTTTGGGGATTGTAATAGCGATCCAACTGGAATCATGAACTTAATTCTAAACATTTTTTCACAAAAAAATAAATCTTTAACATCAATATTTATGGAACATGTCCACAAAAAATCTAGCTGTCAACACTGAATATTGCATTGTTGCATTTCTTTTCACAGTTTATGAACTTGCATTCATATTTTGTTGAAGTATTTTTCAATAAATATATTTATAAAGAATTTATGAATTGTTGCTATTTTTAGAATATTTTTTTAAAATCTCACGTACCCCTTGGCCTACCTTCAAGTACCCCCATTTGAGAACCACTGGCATAGGCCATCGTCCACTCTGGTTTCTTTACCAGCTGTTTTTCTGTTCTGTAGAATGTGGCTTCAACCGCTCTCTTGTTGTTGGGTAGAGATGCTGGGTCTTCTGTCCATGGATACCTGGCATGCCAGTGTGGATCAGGGCTGTGGTGGTCTCCGTTCACATAGGTCAGGCCATCTCACACCATCTTCATCTCTCTTTCTTCCGCTGGTGTCTTCTCTTTCCCTCTGGGTTGGCAATTCCTGCAACGACATCCTCCACATCTCGGCTCACATGCGGCTCTGATGCTTTCCCATTTCCACCACTTCAGAAAGTCTCTGCTGCTAGTGGCTGTAGTGGACTGGGTTGGATGGTCAGGAGACTGGCAGGAGATTGAATTCTTACAGGTGAGTTCACTGTATTTAACTGCTGCAGTTTTCATGGATCTTGCGAAGTGTGTCTTTGACAAATGGGCTGTTAGGGTGACTTCTTCGAAGGGGTCTGGGTGCGTGCCTCCAATGGTTTTGACAAGCGGGCCGTCCCAGAGCACCAGTTCACCGTGGAGCAAATTTTCTGGGGTACCAGTTGCCCTTCTTTGTGGTTGATCAGGAGCTGTAATTCCTTTGGTCTTGCAAGATCTTGGAAGGAGACATCCAGGAAGATCTTCTGTAAGTTGATCGCTAGAACATGTCTGTGGAATTCTGCAGTTTTATCAAGACCATAGCAGATCAGTTGATATGACTTGAGAGTCCCTCTTGGAGTGCTGACTCATATCTTGAGGAGGTAGCGCTTGGTTGCGACAGACACTTTCATTCCTCCAACGCCATAAACCACCAGTGTCATATCTTCGCTTTTCAGATTTAACTTGCTCACAGCCTTGTGCATTATGTAGTTTGTGTCCAATGCCAGATCAATGAGGGTCCTGATTTTTTGTCCGTCGTTAGCGGTGACGTTAAGAAGCATTAGGATCACTTGGTACTTCTTTAAGAAGTTGTCTTCCAAAAGGCCTCTCTCAACTGAGAAAGAGTTGAATGCTCTTGATGCTACGTTACATTGCTGCGCCAGCTACAGTGTAAGTTTTGGAGAGGAACTTTTCTTGAGTTCCAATGTATCTTCTTACCTCAGCTCTCACTGAAGACTGGTGCAAATGGACTGATGCAAAGTGTAAAAGTGTTCTGTGGTCTGACGAGTCCACATTTTAAATGTTTTTAGAATCTGTGGACGTCGTGTCCTCCAGAACAAAGAGGAAAAGAACAATTCGGATTGTTAGAGGCGCAAAGTTCAAAAGCCAGCATCTGTGATGGTATGGGGGTGTATTAGTGCCCAAGGCATGGGTAACTTGCACATCTGTGAAGGCACCATTAAAGCTGAAAGGTACATAAAGGTTTTGGAGCAACATATGTTGCCATCCAAGCAACATTATTTCAGCAAGAAAATGCCAAGCCATGTGTTATAACAGCGTGGCTTCATGGTAAAAGAGTGTGGGTACTAGACTGGCCTGCCTGTAGTCCAGACCTGTCTCCCATTGAAAATATGTGGCGCAATATGAAGCCTAAAATACCGCAACTGAGACCCCGGACTGTTGAACAACTTAAGCTGTACATCAAGTACATTGGTCTCCTCAGTTCCCAAACATTTACTGAGTGTTGTTAACAGGAAAGGCCATGTAACACAGTGGTAAAAATGCCCCTTTGCCAACTTTTTCCTGCCATTGAATTCTAAGTTAATGATTATTCGCAAAAAAAAAACGTTTCTCAGTTTGAACATTAAATATATTGTCTTTGCAGTGTACTCAATTAAATATAAGTTGAAAAGGATTTGCAAATCATTGTATTCTGTTTTTATTTACAAATTACATAACGTGCAAACTTTACTGGTTTGTAAGAGAAAGGCAGCAATATGCTTAAATTATAATAAAAATGTATATTAAAAAAATCAATTAGGACATCATGTTAAAGTCAGACCTAGACTTTAACTTACAGTTTATCCTACTTTATCTTTTCAGACATCTGGTGTCACTCAGCTTTATTTTTTAAATCCACCAAGTCCATCCATCCATTAACTACCGCTTGTCCTTTTCGGGGTCACGGGGGGTGCTGGAGCCTATCTCGGCTGCATTTGGGCGGAAGGCGGAGTACACCCTGGACAAGTCGCCACCTTATCGCAGGGCCAACACAGATTAACACAGTATAAAACAGGGTTCACCAACGCGGTGCCCTCGGGCACCAGGTAGCCCGTAAGGACCAGATGAGTAGCCCGCTGGCCTGTTCTAAAAATAGCTCAAATAGCAATACTTACCAGTGAGCTGCCTCTATTTTTTAAATTGTATTTATTTACTAGCAAGCTGGTCTCGCTTTGCTCGAAATTTGTATTTCTAAGAGAGACAAAACTCAAATAGAATTTGAAAATCCAAGAAAATATTTTAAAGATTTGGTATTCACTTGCCCTGAGGTGGGGCACGATGGCAAGTGCCTGGTGGCCGGGCCTGTTCCCATGGGGCCCGGCCGGGCACAGCCCGAAGAGGCAACGTGGGTCACCCCTCCAATGGGCTCACCACCCATAGCAGGGGCCATAGAGGTCGGGTGCAATGTGAGCTGGGCGACAGCCGAAGGCAGGGCACTTGGCGGCCCGATCCTCGGCTACAGAAGCTAGCTCTTGGGACGTGGAACGTCACGTCACTGGGGGGGAAAGAGCCTGAGCTAGTGCGCGATGTCGAGAAATTCCGGCTGGATATAGTCGGACTCACTTCGACGCACAGCAAGGGCTCTGGAACCACTTCTCTCGAGAGGGATTGGACCCTCTTCCACTCTGGCGTTGCCGGCAGTGAGAGGCGACGGGCTGGGGTGGCAATTCTTGTTTCTCCCCGGCTCAAAGCCTGTACGTTGGAGTTCAACCCGGTGGACGAAAGGGTAGCCTCCCTCCGCCTCCGGGTGGGGGGACGGGTCCTGACTGTTGTTTGTGCTTATGCACCAAACAGCAGTTCCGAGTACCCACCCTTTTTGGGAACACTCGAGGGAGTACTGGAAAGTGCTCCCCCGGGTGATTCCCTTGTCCTACTGGGAGACTTCAACGCTCACGTTGACAACGACAGTGAAACCTGGAGAGGCGTGATTGGGAAGAATGGCCGCCCAGATCTGAACCCGAGTGGTGTTTTGTTATTGGACTTTTGTGCTCGTCACAGTTTGTCCATAACAAACACCATGTTCAAACATAAGGGTGTCCATATGTGCACTTGGCACCAGGACACCCTAGGCCGCAGTTCCATGATCGACTTTGTAGTTGTGTCATCGGATTTGCGGCCTTATGTTTTGGACACACGGGTGAAGAGAGGGGCGGAGCTTTCTACCGATCACCACCTGGTGGTGAGTTGGCTGCGATGGTTGGGGAGGATGCCGGACAGACCTGGGAGGCCCAAACGCATTGTGAGGGCCTGCTGGGAATATCTCGCTGAGTCTCCTGTCAGACAAAGTTTCAATTCCCACCTCCGGAAGAACTTTGAACATGTCACGAGGGAGGTGCTGGACATTGAGTCCGAGTGGACCATGTTCCGCACCTCTATTGTCGAGGCGGCAGATCAGAGCTGTGGCCGCAAGGTAGTTGGTGCCTGTCGGGGCGGCAATCCTAAAACCCCTTGGTGGACACCAGCGGTGAGGGATGCTGTCAAGCTGAAGAAGGAGTCCTATCGGGTCCTTTTGGCTCATAGGATTCCGGAGGAAGTGGACAGGTACCGACAGGCCAAGCGGTGTGCAGCTCCAGCGGTCGCGGAGGCAAAAACTCGGACATGGGAGGAGTTCGGGGAAGCCATGGAAAACGACTTCCGGACGGCTTCGAAGCGATTCTGGACCACCATACACCGCCTCAGGAAGGGGAAGCAGTGCACTATCAACACCGTGTATGGTGCGGATGGTGTTCTGCTGACCTCAACTGCGAATGTTGTGGATAGGTGGAAGGAATACTTCGAAGACCTCCTCAATCCCACCAACACGTCTTCCTATGAGGAAGCAGTGCCTGGGGAATCTGTGGTGGACTCTCTTATTTCTGGGGCTGAGGTCGCTGAGGCAGTTAAAAAGCTCCTCGGTGGCAAGGCCCCAGGGGTGGACGAGATCCGCCCGGAGTTCCTTAAGGCTCTGGATGCTGTGGGGCTGTCTTGGTTGACAAGACTTTGCAGCATTGCGTGGATATCGGGGGCGGTACCTCTGGATTGGCAGACCGAGGTGGTGGTTCCTCTCTTTAAGAAGGGGGAGCGGAGGGTGTGTTCCAACTATCGTGGGATCACACTCCTCAGCCTTCCCGGTAAGGTTTATTCAGGTGTACTGGAGAGGAGGCTACGCCGGATAGTCGAACCTCGGATTCAGGAGGAACAGTGTGGTTTTCGTCCTGGTCGTGGAACTGTGGACCAGCTCTATACTCTCGGCAGGATTCTTGAGGGTGCATGGGAGTTTGCCCAACCAGTCTACATGTGCTTTGTGGACTTGGAGAAGGCATTCGACCGTGTCCCTCGGGAAGTCCTGTGGGGAGTGCTCAGAGAGTATGGGGTATCGGACTGTCTTATTGTGGCGGTCCGTTCTCTGTACGATCAGTGCCAGAGCTTGGTCCGCATTGCCGGCAGTAAGTCGAACACATTTCCAGTGAGGGTTGGACTCCGCCAAGGCTGTCCTTTGTCACCGATTCTGTTCATAACTTTTATGGACAGAATTTCTAGGCGCAGTCAAGGCGTTGAGGGGTTCCGGTTTGGTAACCGCAGGATTAGGTCTCTGCTTTTTGCAGATGATGTGGTCCTGATGGCTTCATCTGACCGGGATCTTCAGTTCTCGCTGGATCGGTTCGCAGCCGAGTGTGAAGCGACCGGAATGAGAATCAGCACCTCCAAGTCCGAGTCCATGGTTCTCGCCCGGAAAAGGGTGGAATGCCATCTCCGGGTTGGGGAGGAGACCCTGCCCCAAGTGGAGGAGTTCAAATACCTAGGAGTCTTGTTCACGAGTGAGGGAAGAGTGGATCGTGAGATCGACAGGCGGATCGGTGCGGCGTCTTCAGTAATGCGGACGTTGTACCGATCCGTTGTGGTGAAGAAGGAGCTGAGCCGGAAGGCAAAGCTCTCAATTTACCGGTCGATCTACGTTCCCATCCTCACCTATGGTCATGAGCTTTGGGTCATGACCGAAAGGATAAGATCACGGGTACAAGCGGCCGAAAGGAGTTTCCTCCGCCGTGTGGCGGGGCTCTCCCTTAGAGATAGGGTGAGAAGCTCTGCCATCCGGGAGAGACTCAAAGTAAAGCTGCTGCTCCTTCACATCGAGAGGAGCCAGATGAGGTGGTTCGGGCATCTGGTCAGGATGCCACCCGAACGCCTCCCTAGGGAGGTGTTTAGGGCACGTCCAACCGGTAGGAGGCCACGGGGAAGACCCAGGACACGTTGGGAAGACTATGTCTCCCGGCTGGCCTGGGAAGACCTCGGGATCCCCCGGGAAGAGCTAGACGAAGTGGCTGGGGAGAGGGAAGTCTGGGTTTCCCTGCTTAGGCTGTTGCCCCCGCGACCCGACCTCGGATAAGCGGAAGATGATGGATGGATGGATGGATGGTATTCACTTGTTTAAATGAATTCATTTCTTTTTTTACTTTGCTTCTTACAACTTTCAGAAAGACAATTTTAGAGAAAAAATACAACCTTAAAAATGATTTTAGAATTTTTAAACACATATACCTTTTTACCTTTTAAATTCCTTCCTCTTCTTTCCTGACAATTTAAATCAATGTTCAAGTATTTTATTTTATTTTATTGTAAAGAATAATAAATACATTTTGATTTAATTCTTCATTTTAGCTTCTGTTTTTTCAACAAATAATATTTGTGAAATATTTCTTCTAACTTTTTATGATTAAAATTCAAAAAAATGATTCTGGCAAATCTAGAAAATCTGTAGAATCAAATGTAAATCTTATTTCAAAGTCTTTTGAATTCCTTTTAACATTTTTGTTCTGGAAAATCTAGAAGAAATAATTATTCGTCTTTGTTAGAAATATAGTTTGGTCCAATTTGCTGTATATTTTAACAAAGTGCAGATTAGATTTTAACCTATTTAAAACATGTCATCAAAATTCTAAAAATAATCTTAATCAGGAAAAATTACTAATGATGTTCCATAAATTATTTTTTAATTTTTTTCAGAAAGATTTGAATTAGCTAGTTTTTCCCTTCATTTTTTTCGGTTAAGTTTTGAATTTTAAAGAGTCGAAATTGAAGATAAACTATGTTTCAAAACTTAATTTTCATTTTTTTTGTGTTTTCTCCTCTTTTAAACCGTTCAATTAAGTATTTTTGTCATCATTTTCATCCATCCATCTTCTTCCGCTTATCCGAGGTCGGGTCGCGGGGGCAACAACCTAAGCAGGGAAACCCAGACTTCCCTTTCCCCAGCCACTTCGTCTAGCTCTTCCCAGGGGATCCCGAGGCGTTCCCAGGCCAGCCGGGAGACATAGTCTTCCCAACGTGTCCTGGGTCTTCCCCGTGGCCTCCTACCGGTTGGACGTGCCCTAAATACCTCCCTAGGGAGGCGTTCGGGTGGCATCCTGACCAGATGCCCGAACCACCTCATCTGGCTCCTCTCCTTTTTCATCATTTATTTTCTACAAAAAACCTTCCGTAGAAGGGAAAAAAATGTACGACAGAATGACAGACAGAAATACTGTTACGCCCATGTGGCATGATGCTGCCGGGTTGATTCCCTCGAGGATGCGTAGAACGATAACTCAGCAAAGGTAATGTTTAAATATTTATTTGAATAACAAAAGGAGCTATGAAACAAAAAAACACTGAAGCTACGCAAAAGGCAAACAAAAGATGCTAGCGTGTGAGCTAGGAAGTACAAACAGACTAACACTTGGCATGAAGGCACAACATGTAAAACAAATAGAATTAGCATGAGAGCTAAGAAATAGCAAGTGGCTTAGCATATGAGCTAGCGAGAAAATACATACAGTCGTAACGTTGCGTGAAAGCAAGCTAGAGTCCCAGAAAGAATAAACAGAAGAGGCTGGCTTATAAAGGGAAGGTGATTAACAGAGAACAGGTGTGCAGGAACCGGGAGTAGCAGCTGAAACTAATAAGTAACCATGGTGATGGACTAAACGGGAAATAAACGGATCAAACGGAGAATGAGAACAAAGATGGAAAAATAAACAATAATATGTGAAGAGCCGAGTCACGGATCGCAACAAATACCTTTTTTTAATATATATATATATTTATCTGTTTCTATATATATTTATTATGAGAAATCATTAAGATGATCAGTGTTTCCACAAAGATAAATGTTATTAATTATTAATAATAACATAGAGTTAAGGTAAATTGAGCAAATTGGCTATTTGTGGCAATTCATTTAAGTGTGTATCAAACTGGTAGCCCTTTGCATTAATCAGTACCCAAGAAGTAGCTCTTGGTTTCAAAAAAGTTGGTGACTCCTGGTGTAAAACATGTGCTATCTTACTAGAATATTCTTTTGTTTTGGGGTATTTTTTATAAAATGTCCCTGGCTATGTTGAAGACAGTTACAATTAGTTCACATTTGTAAAATGTATTTTAAAATCATAAAGGCACTTAAAAATAATTAGGTACTTAAGTACAAATTGTAAACTAGGGATGGGGCGTATCCCATCAAGCAGAGATTTAAAATCTAACGTGCCAACATTTCCAAAACATACATAAATATACAAATACAAATAAAAAATAAATACAATTTTGGCTCTACCAACAAGTAAACTTCATTTGTATTTCATTTTGAAAGAGGTAGTGGTATAGAAGTGTCAAGTAAAGAGAAGAAATCTTCTTTGAAATGAGTAAATTTTGACAGCCTATTTGAAAACCTTAAAGTGGAATATTTGTCAAATTAAAAAAAAAAATTCTGTTAACATACTTACCTCAAGTTGCCTTTTGGGACATACATGTATAATACATCTGTTCATAATACTGCCTGTAATGGTTAATAATATTAAAGCAAACTGAGCTCTAGTATTGAAATATTATCAGTATTGGTCAAATCCAAAATCAGGTAATCAGATCGAAGGTGAACAAATGTGAATCAGTGCATATAAAGTATACTTTTTTGTGGTTTTTTTTATCTGTGACATACACTTTGATAAAATTAAGAGATAATGTAATTCAGTTTGTATTTGTAATATCCATATTTCCTGTGTTTTGTATCTTTTTCATCCTTGTAGAGAAAGAAGTCGGTGAACGTCTTTATGCTTGGACCATCACTGAGGAAGAGCAAGTATTTATTCGGATCCTGAATCCTGAACACATCTTCGCCTTTACTACAGGAAGCCGCAAAGTTCCTGCGATCGGATTTCTTCCTTGTCCTAAACACATTCCAATTGCTCACACATGCTCCAATGAGCTCCAGATTTTTGTAAACCGAAAGAATCCGTCAGATGATGAATTTGACTACCATTGTCTGGTAGCTCTCATGAACGGGGCCATTTTCAGTGCATTATGGCCATTGTTGTCTCAAGGTATTAACAGAACAGCATTTGTTAAATGTACAACACTACTGTTTGACATTACAACTTTCTTGTCCACTGCCTTTATTAGCATGAGTTCAAGAGTTACAGACGTGTCTGAATATTTTCATGCATCCAGGACATTTTATCGGCATTTGATGGATCGCAACCGGACTGCCCAGATTGTGTTTAAGGATGTTTCGTCTCTCATCCGAGCCGACTTCTGCAGTTCATGCTCAAGACTAGATTGGACAGCTTTCTTAGCGTACCTAGTCTTTTATGAGAGACAAAAAGTCTTTAATCACAATCTGAACACTCCAATTGAGATGTGATAAACAGACAGAACTTATAGTAAATCATTTACAATTCATTCATCACAGGGGCTAGCTCTGCTGGTAAAACCTTGGCCACGAGGGCCTCACGGTGTAAGAAACAGTGCGTAACAATCACATCTGGATTTCTTTACCTCACTCTGCTTACAAAGCCTTTGGTGCGCCCGACCATGGCTGCAGCTCCATCAGTGCAGACACTCGTACAGTTTTCCCACTTAAGTCCTCCTTGTTCAAGATATTCCGATGTGACCCAAAAAATGTCCTCTCCCGTTGTCTTTTCTGGCAATGCCTTGGCAAAATACAAACCCCGTTTCCATATGAGTTTGGAAATTGTGTTAGATGTAAATACAAAAGCAATACAATGATATGCCAAATCCTTTTCAACCCATATTCAATTGAATGCACTACAAAAACAAGATATTTGATGTTCAAACTCATGAACCTTTTTTTTTTTTTGTAAATAATAATTAACTTCGAATTTCATGGCTGCAACACATGCCAAAGTAGTTGGGAATGGGCATGTTCCCCACTGTGTTACATGACATTTTCTTTTAACACTCAATAAACGTTTGGGAACTGAGGAAACTAATTGTTGAAGCTTTGAAAGTGGAATTCTTTAACATTCTTGCTTGATGTACAGCTTAAGTTGTTCAACAGTCCTGGGTCTTGTTGTCGTATTTTACGCACCACACATTTTTGATGGGAGACATGTCTGGACTGCCGGCGGGCCAGGAAAGTACCCACACTCTTTTACTACGCAGCCACGCTGTTGTAACACATGACTTGGCATTGTTTTGCTGAAATAAGCAGGGCCGTCCATGATAACGTTGCTTGGATGACAACATATGTTGCTCCAAAACCTGTATGGACCATTCAGCATTAATGGTGCCTTTACAGATGTGTAAGTTACCCATGCCTTGGGCACTAATACACCCTCATATCATCACAGATGCTGGCTTTTGAACTTTGCGCCTATAACAATCCGGATGGTTATTTTCCTCTTTGTTCCGAAGGACACCACATCCACAGTTTCCAATTATAATTTGAAATGTGGACTCGTCAGACCTCAGAACACTTTTCCACTTTGCATCAGTCCACCGTCGATGAGGTCGGCGGTATTCCTGGGTGTTGTTGATAAATGGCTTTCGCTTTGCATAGTAGAGTTTTAACTTGCACTTACAGAAGTAGCGACCAACTGTAGTTACTGACAGTGGTTTTATGAAGTGTTCCTGAGCCCATGTGGTGATATCCTTCATACACTGATGTCGGTTTTTGATGCAGTACCGCTTGAGGGATCAAAGGTCCGTAATATCATCGCTTACGTGCAGTTATTTCTCCAGATTCTCTGAACCTTTTGATGATTTTACGGACCGTAGATGGTAACATATCTAAATTCCTTGCAGTAGCTCATTGAGAAATGTTGTTCTAAAACTGTTTGACAATTTGCTTACAAATTGGTGACCCTCGCCCCATCCTTGTTTGTGAATGACTTAGCATTTCATGGAAGCTGTTTTTATACCCAATCATGGCACCCACCTGTTCCCAATTAGCCTGCACACCTGTGGGATGTTCCAAATAAGTGTTTGATGAGCATTCCTCAACTTTATCAGTATTTATTGCCACCTTTCCCAACTTCTTTGTCACGTGTTGCTGGATCAAATTCTAAAGTTAATGATTATTTGCACAAAAAACATGTTTATCAGTTTTAACATCAACGATAATGTCTTTGTAGCATATTCAACTGAATATATGTTGAAATGTATTTGCAAAATATTGTATTCTGTTTATATTTACATCTAACACAATTTCCCAACTCATGTGGAAACAGGGTTTGTAAGAAGTTTTCTATGATTGTGTCTCCATCCGAGAGGGTTTACAGTAATAACCATTTCTTGCAACTCCTGTTGGTTAAGTGGGCAAAATAAGTAAGGCACATGATATGTTGAGACTGGGTGCACTGTTCTTTCCTGAGTTGCAGCCTCAGGATAGTTGAATAACAGAAGTTGTCTGTCCAGTGGGACAATCTGAAGTTTCCTTCATGTGTGATTGATCCTGGGAATGTACACGAAATGAAGACAAAATAAATCTGACTCATTGTCAACATCCAAGATTCCAATTGATTGCAACTCATAGAAAATAGGTGCAAACACGTTACTACAGTTTCTGTTCAAGTCCCCTTTGATTTATTTGGTTTGCTGATTATGTACAAAGCTTCCAGTCAACATGGACGTTTCACCTCTGCACGTTCTTATGTCCTCCCAAATCTGTATATTTTCCCCTCCATGATCAGTTCTGGTATGAATTGGCCAGCCAAGCTCAATCATTGCTGTACTAAAGAGATCCCTGACAGTCTCTGCCCTATTGTTGTTGGCAGATAGTAGGAAAGCTACAAATAGAGAGACCCGAAAATAAATTGTTACAGTAAACTAAACGGGATGTAAAGAAGGCATGAATAATGATCTCAGCATCGCTGGTGGACAAAATTGGACAGATTTTAGCGACATTACGGAGATGAAAGAAGGCTATTTTAGTCACACTCTTAAAGGCCTACTGAAATGAGATTTTCTTATTTAAACGGGGATAGCAGGTCCATTCTATGTCATACTTGATCATTTCGCGATATTGCCATATTTTTGCTGAAAGGATTTAGTAGAGAACATCCACGATAAAGTTCGCAACTGGAGAAAAGCCCTGCCTCTACCGGAAGTCGCAGAATATGACGTCACATGTTGAGGGCTCCTCATATATTCACATTGATTTTAATGGGAGCCTCCAACAAAAACAGCTTTTCAGACCCAGAAAATGACATTTTCCCCATTAATTTGAGCGAGGATGAAAGATTCGTGTTTGAGGATATTGAAAGCGACGGACTGGAAAAAATAAAATAAAAAAAACAAGTAAAAAAAAAACACAATTGCAATCGTGTTTCATTGAGACGGATTCATATGTTTTAAGAGACATTTACTAGGATAATTCTGGGAAATCCCTTATCTTTCTATTGTGTTGCTAGTGTTTTAGTGAGTTTAACAGTACCTGATATTCGGAAGTGTACGTCCACGGCCGGGTGTTGACGCGTAGTGTCTCAGGGAAGTCGACGGCAGCTATACGGACGACACAAGCTCAGCTGATATCCGGTAAGTGGCGACTTTTTAACCACAATTTTCTCACCGAAACCTGCTGGTTGACATGTAGTGGGTATCCATGTCCGCTGTGATCCATACTAAAGTTTCACCTCCGTGAATTTTAAACAAGGAATCACCGTGTGTTTGTGTGGCTAAAGGCTAAAGCTTCCCAACTCCATCTTTGTACTTTGACTTCTCCAATATAAATTGAACAAATTGCAAAAGATTCAGCAACACAGATGTCCAAAATACTGTGTAATTATGCCTTTAAAGCAGACGACATTTAGCTGTGTGTGTGTGCACCGCTCATAATCATAACAGCCCGTGACATCATGCGTACACGTCATCATTACGCGACGTCTTTAAGAAAAAAGTCCCGGGAAATTAAAAATTGCAATTTAGTAAACCTATAAGGCCGTATTGGCATGTGTTGCAATGTTAATATTTCATCATTGATATATGAACTATCAGACTGCGTGGTGGGTAGTAGTGGGTTTCAGTAGGCCTTTAATGTGTGACTCAAACAAGAGAGTTTGGTTGAAGATAAAACCCAGATTCTTCACCGAGTTGCTTTGTGTAATTGTTTGGTTGTTGAATGTCAAGTGTTGTAGGACCCATAATCAGCATTTCTGTTTTGTTAGCGTTAAAGAAGGAAAAAGTTGCTGGACATCCATTGTTGGATTTCATGTAGACACGCCTCCAGATGACTACAATCTGGTGTGTTGGCCAGCTTTACAGTTGTGTGTCATCAGCATAACAGTGAAATCTAACACCGTATTTGCGGATAATGTCACCTTGCGGCAGCATATAGATGCTGAAGCGTTCAGGGCCAAGAACTGAACCCTATAAAACTTGGCACGTTACCTAAACATACTCTGAGGTCACGTTGTTATGGAAGACGCACTGCTTCCTGTCAGTAAGATAGGACAACAACATCATGATGTCATTTCCACTTCTTTTTCCAGTAACAACAGCACAGCGGATTACACTACGGTAGGGGTGTAATGGTACATGTATTTGTATTGAACCGTTTCGGTACGGGGGTTCCGGTTTGGTGCAGAGGAGTACCGAACGAGTTCCACACGAACATATGAAGTAGCCGCAAGTCTTAACAAGCTCCTCCGCTCCGTTCTGCCTCTGTCTGTACACGGCACCCTGCATTGTCCCGCCCCCACGACCATCTGATTGGTTACAACCGTAGCAGTAACAAGCCAATCAGCAGTGCGTATTCAGAGCGTATGTAGTCAGTGCTTCAGCGTCGAGCAGATAGGCGTTTAGCAGGTGAGCAGCGGTCTCTCCCCAAGGTTAACACTTCCAAGTCAACTACTTTCTAAACATCACTTTTATCGTAACGTTAGCTCATTTTGCGGTGTGTGTGTGTGTGTGTGTGTGTGTGTGTGTGTGCGTGTGTGTGTGTTGATTGAGGTGTGTTGAAGCAGCAAAAAAGGACATTATGTTAAATGAAGAGTTTCTGTCTCTGATAGTGTATATAATAATGTAAGTGCATCATAAAGCCGACATGAACTCCTATTGCTATTGTACTATTTTTCAGCTATAGTTACATTAATCATTAGTAATGTGGCAGCCTAGTTTTGAATGGCAGGGTCCCTGCTATCACATGTTGATACAAATATAAGATTTACATAATAAAAAATGAACTACAGGCTTCTCCAATGCTGTAATAAATTAAGCATGATGAGTTGACTTGAAACTGTTTAATGTTGCACTTTTTTATGTAGAAGAAAAGTTGTGTCTTTTTATTTCGTCCAAGCATCAACTTGAGGCAGCTTAATGTGGATTAAGGTGGGCAAAATTATTATAGTGTTCCCAATGTTAAAAGGATATAACCATTGTTTACAAATTTGGTAAATAAATAACCAACAAATGTATATTTTGTTGTTTTCTTACCGTACCGAAAATAAACCGAACCGTGACCTCTTAACCGAGGTAAGTACCGAACCAAAATTTGTGTATACCGTTACAACCCTACACTCCGGGAGCAGTCACCTTTTTACTTTGTATCGTCTACAAATGCCATGGTGTTCATGTAATCATGAAAGACATGAACATCCATCCATCCATTTTCTACCGCTTGTCCCTTTTGGGGTGGCGGGGGGTCGCTAGAGCCAATCTCAGCTGCATTCGGGCGGAAGGCGGGGTACACCCTGGACAAGTCGCCACCTCATCGCAGGGCCAACACGGATAGACAGACAACATTCACACTCACATTCACACACAAGGGCCAATTTAGTGTTGCCAATCACATTGAGTGCAAAAACAAAATGCTGAAAAGGTAAAGGCAAAGGCGGAAATGACACCCACTGTGAAACTGATGTTCTCCATGCATCCAGACGTCGGCTAAACACAACAGTGACACCAAGTGGAATAAAAATATATTCTTCATTGCCAAACATGTATTTACCTATTTCTTATTCATTCTTAATTAGTTTATTTCTGTTTTTTTTTTAAATCTTATTTAGTGTTAAAAAATAAAGACATGTGGGGGGGAATTTTTTTTTTTAATCAAAGCTTTTCTTGTGGAAGACATGATGCGCCCCTGCCTCACCCAGATTCTGCCTCCTAAGCCCCCCAGGCAATTTGATTTTGAGACCCCTGCTTTAGAGCAAGTGTCTTTTTGCAGGAACTTCATATACTGGTGCAGAGCTCTGATTTTCTCTCCAAAATTATTCTTACCAAAATGTCATTCTGGGATTGACATCGATTTAGCTTTGGCGAATAGCAACACTTATAACTTGTTTATTTCAACAAATCCGTACTTTATGCAAGACAGAGCTCAAGTTAGAGGTGTCAATGGTATAGTTTGTTATATTATTTGATGTGCGGATCAATAGTAAAATATCAATACCACTGATATTAGTTCTTCATGCTCTGATATCGATTCTCAAATCAAAATATGAATATTTTTGATACTTTAGTTCCGGAGTTTCCAAAGTGCGACCCAGGGACCATTTGTGGCCAGCAGCTGGAATTATGAAAGCCCTCATGTTTTCTGGTGGAAAAAAACAACAGTAAAAATGTAAGAAAAAAGAGACCAAAAAGATGTAATGTAATGTAAAAATGGCTGAACATTTTATACAAAATGTTTACAAAATTAATACAGAAAGTTTGCAAGTGACATTTTCATTTCTTTTTCTGTTTTGAAAAAATATGAAAATGCTAAGAACAGACATTAAATCTCAAAACTTAGTGTCAGCATTGTGTTATAAGTGACAAATTGTATTAATAGTATTTGTTTAAATCAAAATGCCAGCCTTTTCTCCTTACATTGGGTCTTTTCGCTTGTTTTTTGTATGTTTGCTGTTGATTTTTTTTTGTTTGTTTTTTGTTGTGGGCCAACAAAACTCGAGCTTTGGTTCGTACATGACTCCTTGGGACACATTGTAATAACTGATGATAGTACACTTTGTCACCTATTAGACAAGGCTGACACTAAGTTTCGTCTTAATTATATGTAATATGTTTATTGGTAATAAATGTCTGTTTTCAGAATTCAATCTTCTTTATTTTAGCAAATCATCAAAATAACCTCTATATATGTTGATAACACATTCAGTGCAGAATAAAGCCATCATTTGTTTCGATTTGATTTTGTTTGAAGGCTCTCTCCCATGAGTAGCAACACTTGAGGTACTTTTTCAAAATGTTACCGGACATATTAGGAATATTTGTACAAAGTATTGGATTGGTATTGCCGATAACAGTCCAACTATTACTCGGTATCGAAGATTAAAATAAAAATCAGTGGTATTGCACATCACCAGTTTATTTCTGGGGATCTTGGTAACAGTGGTTGCACAACAGCCACACAAACAACAACAAAATAACAGAATACATGAAGTTATATTTAACAAGAAGCAAGAAGAGACCAGGAAGGTGCTTGTTGCAACCAGAAACCATGCCCAACAACGGGGAATGGGGTGACAGTAACTTGTGGAGTTTGATAGGGGTTTCATGTCTGGGCAGATACACCAGTTGAAACAAAGTTCTCAAATGGCCTAAATTGGTTACACTTACTATATATTTATTATATTTAAAGATTGTTCTTGATTTTTGTGTCTTCCTTTTAAATTCTGAACATGGCAGATTTTAAACATTAACAAAGACTCTAGACCAGCGGTGTCCAACTTTTATCCATCTTAAAGTTACTTTGACAAACAGAAAAGAGAGGTGAACTATTTGTGTTGTATTTACATGACTGGCAACATTTCAATTGTACTTTATTGACAAAACAGATCTCCACTCAAACCGTATAGTTATTGTCTTCATGCTTATTTGCACTAATGTATCATTAAATAAGAATATAATGTAGTAATTGAACAGCAATTGGGTTGCACATATGATTGGCAACACTAAATTGGCCCTAGTGTGTGAATGGGAATGGGAATGTTGTCTGTCTAGCTGTGTTGGCCCTGCAATGAGGTGGCGACTTGTCCAGGGTGTACGCCGCCTTCCGCCTGAATGCAGCTGAAATAAGCTCCAGCACCCCCCGCAACCCTAAAAAAAGGGACACGCGGTAGGAAATGGATGGATGGATGGATATCAGCTGCTGCAGGTGTGTGCTTTTCATGATAAAACCATTTTCAAAAATAATAGTCCAAAGTCGTATACAAACCCCATTTCCATATGAGTTGGGAAATTGTGTCAGATGTAAATATTAACATTTTTTTTGTTGTTGCAAATAATCATTAACTTTAGAATTTGATGCCAGTAACACGTGACAAAGAAGTTGGGAAAGGTGGCAATAAATACTAATAAAGTTGAGGAATGCTCATCTAACACTTATTTGGAACATCCCACAGGTGTGCAAGCTAATTGGGAATAGGTGGGTGCCATGATTGGGTAAACAAGCAGCTTCCGTGAAATGCTAAGTAATTTTACAAACAAGGATGGGGCGAGGGTCACCACTTTGTAAGCAAATTGTCGAACAGTTTTAGAACAACATTTCTCAACGAGCTATTGCAAGGAATTTAGGGATTTTACCATCTACGGTCCGTAAAATCATCAAAAGGTTCAGAGAATCTGGAGAAATCACTGCACGTAAGCGATGATATTACGGACCTTTGATCCCTCAGGCGGTACTCCATCAAAAACCAACATTAGTGTGTAAAGGATATCACCACATGGGCACAGGAACACTTCATAAAACCACTTTCAGTAACTACAGTTGGTCGCTAAATCTGTAAGTGCAAGTCAAACTCTACTATGCAAAGCAAAATCCATTTATCAACAACACCCAGGAACGCCGTTGGCTTCGCTGGGCCCGAGCTCATCTAAGATGGACTGATGCAAAGTGGAAAAGTGTTCTGTGGTCTGACGAGTCCACATTTCAAATTATAATTGGAAACTGTAGCCGTGGTGTCCTCCAGAACAAGGACGAAAACAACCATTTGGATTGTTATAGGCGCAAAGTTCAAAAGCCAGCATCTGTGATGGTATGGGGGTGTATTAGTGCCCAAGGCATGGGTAACTTACACATCTGTGAAGGTACTATTAATGCTGAATGGTCCATACAGGTTTTGGAGCAACATATGTATGTTGCCATCCAAGCAACGTTATCATAGACGCCCCTGCTTATTTCAGCAAAACAATGCCAAGCCACGTAAAAGAGTAGTAAAAGAGTGCGGGTACTTTCCCGGCCCGCCTGCAGTCCAGACATGTCTCCCATCGAAAATGTGTGGCGCATTATGAAGCGTAATATACGACAGCGGAGACTCCGGACCGTTGAATGACTAAAGCTCTACATAAAACAAGAATGGGAAATAATTCTACTTTCAAAGCTTCAACAATTCGTTTCCTCAGTTCCCAAACGTTTATTGAGTGTTTTTAAAAGAAAAGGTGATGTAACACAGTGGTGAACATGCACTTTCCCAACTACTTTGGCACATGTTGCAGCCACGACATTCTAAGTTAATTATTATTTGCAAAAAAAAACAAATTTTATGAGTTTGAAAATCAAATATGTTGTCTTTGTAGTGTATTCAATTGAATATGGGTTGAAAAGGATTTGTTAATTATTGTATTCAGTTTATATTTACATCTAACACAATTTTCCAACTGATATGGAAACGATGTTTGTACTTACTAAATTATTTTAATTTTCTCGACATTACACACACAACATGAAAAGTTGTCAAAAGTAAACTGATATTTTCTTTTAGACAGAATACACAATCATGATGAAACAGACATGCTATTAAAACTGCATTAGTACTTTATTTGTAGTCGTTGAATGATTATACCAGCAGCAATTAATGCTTTGTGCATATAGATGCACTTGTTTTACATACATTAATTTGTATGTGATTTAGTAATTTAGTAACAATTAATAATAATTAATACTGTTGACAAGAAAAGTTATTCTGTAACTTTTTTCTCATGGTAATACTAAATCAGTCTAAATAGCAGAAATATCAATTTCGGTGCGAAACTCAAGTGTGGGATCTGTCATTTTTCTCTTGTAATCTTCGTCAAAGTGTTCATTCTGATTCACAGTGAAATGGTTCTTCCAGTCACCAACTTTTCCTGCATGAAGTCACAAAAAAAATCAGCAAATTGATTTTATTTCAATTTCTGACTGCATAAGTATTTTTTCGTACGATTACCTTTTCGCATGAAGTGTGAAATTTTGAAATCCATAACTGAAATCGTGGAGTGGTTGGCCATTTTGTTATTTTTCATGTTATCAAATTGCACTGTGTCAATGATGCTTTTCTTGTACTCGTCTGAAGGAGACAAACCAACAAAGCTGCAGATTTTTTCTAGTTCACGTCCAGTGTCCTGCAAAAACATTGGTCATATAATAAATCCAGCTGTTGCTGTGGAAACACAAGCAATGGCAGTTGCAAAAACAACTGCAGTACCTCGATCAGATCTTCATAGAACATGTAGTGGAGCTTTGAGTAAGTCTGCTTCTTCTTCCACCAGCCGTTTACATGATCATACCAGGATCCAAACACCACTGACCACAAGCAAACAAATGCATTATAAGACTATGGAAGAGATGAATAATTGTATTTCATAATGTACCTACTCTTTCCTTGCATAAATCTCTGGAGGAAGCTGCTCCATTTTCCGGGTTCTGGTTCCGCCATGTTCATGCGGTCAAAGTGGAAATATGACACGACACTGTCTTTGGCATTACGAGCCAAATAAACAATCTACATCAAAAAAAGAAATATTTGTATCCATACATACTTTTTTATACATAGATGTTATAATTTTCATGCATGCTTAGCATTTCTCTGGGAAATGTAAATTTTTTTATTAAGAGCCCTATTCTCCAATGTGCTCAAATGAAAAAAGCTGCGCAATTGCACGGATTGTGGCTGTGTGGCATTCTTCCCCTTAACTTGAGTCTGTCAATGCACGCTTTTATCCAAAATGTGCATTCAATGACCGGCGTTCCCTGTCAAATCTGGCCTTCTGCGTATTCTCCCATCAAGCTATGTACTTTTGTTCTTACGAATAAGTCCAGCGCCCCTGGATATTAAACCATTATATTGCACTTGGATGCAGTGCACACCGCACATAATTATAAGACTTTCAGAGGTATTAAATCTATTCTGATCGCTTTAATTGAGACACCTGAAAACATCCATTGAGATTAGGGTAGAAGTACCATATTGTCACTTTGAACTAACAATCAAAAATCTATATGCACATCTTTCTTTCAGGAGTGCGACCACACGCTTATATCAGCCGTGTATGGTACATCCTGATATTAACGGACGTTCAATGCATCCAATTTTATCTGGACTGTGATCATGGAAGTATGTGAATATTTAATAGAAAACACACATATAATGTATCATCTATCCATTCCATTAATTTTTTTGCCAGTTAATGTCAAACTGTCAGCTGCCACTCTCGTCACACAAAAACACACATAGGACACAGTTGTCCATGCACGCCCCTTTGACGCGACACATCTTAACTGACATTTGTACAAAACAGAACTCTTAACATACAATACTATACCATACCAACTTGAAGAAAATTAACATTGAGGTGGTTATAATAAGTAAATAACGTTCCATCTACGGCAGGTATGTCAAATTCATTGTAGCTCAGGAGCCGCATGGAGGAAAATCCATTCCCAGGTGGGCCCTAATGGTAAATCATGGCATGATAACTTTAAAATAAACTCCAGGTTGTTTTCTTTGTTTTACTTTGCCCCAAAATAGAACAAGCACATTCTGAAAACGTACAAATCACAAATAATCCTCCGGACAAAACACTTCAGGTTTTTTGAAAATTCTGAGGAAATTGGTGCAGCTTGAAAAACACAATGAGCTGAGACTTCTTCTCGGTGTATCTACAAAGCCAGGATTAAACTTTAAATCACAGTCTTTCTGGGATTTAACAAAAACACAACATGTAATCTCTTTGAGGTATCGAATACCTCCTTTGTCATGTCCACATATCAATCCAGTGCTAACTCAACAAACCTTAAAAAAACGGAGGTAAAAACTATTCAAAAGGGTTAAGTTTAATTTTGTCGTGTTTGAGAGGGACATTTTGGGGGAATACGGGTGTCAAATAACGATGTGTTCGAAGCAAAAGACAAAAAACAGTAGGTTTTAAGTTTGATGTGGGTCGAGGAGGATAAGTCACAGTCACCCTTTACTGTGTACCTCCTGCTTGGCCCCAGTATTAACCGTTTGCTTGCCTAACAGAATTTCTATTATGACATCTAGTGGACACATTTACAACAGGAGTTTATTTTGTAAAAAAAAACAACAAACAGCTCATTGTTTATACTTGGCAAACATTACATGGGCCGGATAAACCTGATGCTGCCAGCGGGCCTTACGTTTGACACCCCTGATCCATGGCATTATATTGAGTCTAGGAGAAGACCCTATTGCAGTGTGCATGTACTGCAAACACACACTACATCAACATGATGACACATGTACACAAGGCAAGGGAGTAGGTTTGATTTTGAGATTGGTGGGGACACAAAAGTGCTCCAAGGCAGCACTCTGAAAGTTTACTTTTTTTTTTTTTACATTAGCAATCATAATTTCACGTCATACAGATGTTATAGGGTAAAGCAACTAAAATGAAAGCAAAGGAGACAACTTGGAAGAGTTCTCATCTTTACTCTTTAGTGTAGGGGTGTAGTGCAACTGTGCATCATACTGTCAATTAACATAGCCTACTGTCCATCAACAACATCAGAAATACATTCATGCAATACAACATTGTAAATAAACATAAATGAACTGTAATAATCTTTTCTCCAACTTGTGTTTAAATCACTCACAATTTTTCCCTTCATCTACTTCTTTCTACTGCTGCTTTTGTACTGTAAATATGTTTGTCACTAATAGTGAAATACAAGCAGATTAGTGTCCACTGGTTGTTCCTATTTGAAAGAGCCAAACACATGCCTCCGCCGGTCTGTCACAGAAAGGAACTGCTGGCCAAAAATATGTTGATGCATGACAGATACATTAACGACAATGACCATAGAGCTTGATGGTACAGTTACTGCCTGTGCAAAAAGGCTTTTACTAAATATGAATATTACTTTATATTAATGAACTATATTTTAGCATTGTAAAAATCACATAATCATCTAGTATTTTCAAACCGTTGCTCACTTCTACACAAATACATGAAACTAAAAAATAATTTCAAAAATAAAACGGACAGATGAAATCCGGCGATCTGATTGGCGGTTAACCGTGGTTTAAATATTCTAAAGCCTTATCACAGCGTAGGCTATCACTCCGCCTCAGGCACGCATGACTGCTATGAATGGAAGTTGTTGTCATGTATCCATGACAACAGACTGTTGCAGTCCATAGTAAAAGACAGCTGATGTTTTTACGATGTTAGAAAACGGACTAAAGTAGTTGAATTCACATGTTTACGGTTAACTTTCACTCCTGGGGAGGGTTAACAATGGTAAAGGGCACTGAGCATTGACTTTCACCTGAAAAAAAGCGGAGGAAAAGACGAGATGCAGTGCTAATTTGGAGCTAACGTCTGGATAGGTGGGACTATTTTTTCCACAGTGAGGCTATTTTATTGTATAATATGTGTTTCTGGTTGAATAAAACTACAATAAATTGATTGAGTATTTCTATTTCATAATGCCTTTATTTGTAACCGTTTTATAAAACCAATATATCACTCCAGTCCATGGTATATGCTCATTATAGCACTCTAAGGGGTGTGACTGGAGTGATATATTCTTGAATTATTCAATATTGTTGAGCCTCTATACACCCTTGAAGTAACTCACAGTTTGACTCCTAAAGAAGTCTCTTATATCCAGTTTTCTTTTCATTGACATCCTTCAAAACCTACAGCACACACGCACGCAAACAGACACAAACACAATGTAAATCACAGCACTGATATTAAAATCCATCTAGCTACCGTGCGCCAGGGACAAAAAATGCCGAACATGTTGACAACTTCCAACTTAAACTTCCTTACATCTTACACTTACTTACAACTTCCAACTTACACTTACTTACAACTTACACTTACTTACAACTTCCAACTTACACTTACTTACAACTTACACTTACTTACAACTTCCAACTTACACTTACTTACAACTTACACTTACTTACAACTTCCAACTTACACTTACTTACAACTTACACTTACTTACAACTTACAACTTACACTTACTTACAAGTTACAACTTACAACTTACACCGAGTTGCACTGCCTCTAGTCCGCTCGCTAGCAACTAGCATGTAGGCTAGCTTTTACAAGCAGAAGGAGTGACAGCGGGGACAGCCAATCACACGTAAGTTAGCCTGAAAGCGGCAACCAATCAGGGAGCGAAATTTTGGTTGGAGGCGGGACTTCTAGCAGAGACCGACCTTTAACCCTTTCTGTGCCATAATCATTGACTAAACATTACGGGCAGCGCTTGTATTGATAGTGACTACACAGTAGCGGCTGGATATTGGTAGGGACGTGTCCCTAGCGTCCCTACCCAATTCTACGCCCTTGACACATGGCAAGAACTGCCTGTATTGATACAGCCTTTTTAAATTATAAAGTACGGTATTATCTTTTTCATAAATTTCGAGGACATTCACAAATGTTAGTGTAACTCCATGTTTCATGGGTTTCACACAGCCAAGGGAGAAAGGAATCATGGCATAGTCCGCCTCAATATTAATGAGCCCACCTTAATTTAAGACTCAAGCACTCAGGTCTAACTTACTTCAGTAAGTACGCAAGCTAGATGGGAGAAGACAAATAAGACAAACGTGCATAACTTCAAACGCGTTGAAAAAAACACGGGAGAATATGGCCCAAAGTAAACAACAGGTATACGCTACCCTGCAGTTTTGCTCCCAAAAGGACTTTGGCACAAACTGAACTGGAAAATGAGTTTTGATGAGTCGAGGAGAAGTGACAAGCTTGTCTAGCAGCTCTGTACCTGTGTGAGGATGCATAGGGGAAGGTAAACCATGTAAAACTTCAAAATGGGATCACATAAAAAAAACACAAATTAAGTAGTCAAAGATGACTGTAGACAAAAAGATCATGTGATCACAATACCCTTATTTTCTGTACCACTTATAATTTAGATAACACATTGAGCTGGATTCCATCCCAGGGGACTTCAAGGAAGACGAAGAGTACACATTGGATAAGGGCTGGGCGATATATCGATATAGTCAATAAATCATGGGTTTGTCTCTGTGCGATATAGAAAATTACTATATCGTGATATTCGAGTATGCGTTCTCACACAGTTGCTTTTAGCTGCAGGCATTACACTACAGCAGGGGTGTCAAACTCAAATACAGAGTGGGCCAAAATTTAAAACTGAACAAAGCCGCGGGCCAAGGTTGTACAAATTAACCTTTTAATAGAGACCCAAACAAGTTTTGCATTGAATATTGAACAAGCAAGGCTTATATATGTAGTGACATGCATAATCGAGTTTCAAATAATGATAATAATAATTTAAAAATATTAATGTCATATCAAATACAATTTAAATAAACATTGAATGCCTCTTTTGTATTTTCAGCCTTCTGAGGCAAATATCAAAACAAACATTTTCCACAGGCTAATAATACATTTGGAAATAAAATAACAATAATGAATGAATCAAACATTCAAGCCTTGAAGGAGCAAGAGAAAGTGTGTGAATAAAACGTTAATTATGTCTCAGTGTGCTACACTGATTTGATTTAACACTGAATATGGAACAAAAAACCAACTTTCACAAAACAAACGAAAAAACATCAATGGTATGTTAAATACAATTTAAATAAAAAATGTAATGCCTCTTTTCTATTTGCAGCCTTCTGAGGTAAATATCAACATTAACTTTTTCCACAAGCTAAAATATTTGAAAATACAGTAACAATGAAGTGGGCGGGGTTGAAATGGGGGAGGGTAGCGGGGGGTGTATATCGTAGCATCCCGAAAGAGTTAGTGCTGCAAGGGGGTCTGGCTATTTTTTCTGTTCAGTTTATGTTGTGTTACGGTGCGGATGTTCTCCCGAAAGGTGTTGTCATTCTTGTTTGGTGTGGGTTCACAGTGTGGCGCATATTTGCAACACTGTTAAAGTTGTTTGTACGGCCACCCTTAGTGTGACCTGTATGGCTGTTGACCAAGTATGCTTGTATTCCCTTGTGTGTGTGTGTGTGTGTGCAAGCCACTTATATTATGTGACTTGGCCGGCACGCTGTTTGTATGGAGGAAAAGCGGATGTGACGACTGTTTGTAGAGGACGCTAAAGGCAGTGCCTTTAAGGCACACGCCCAGTGTTGTTGTCCGGGTGGGAATCAAGAGAAATTCGGTTTCCCCGGGAGATTTTCGGGAGGGGCACTGAACTTCGGGAGTCTCCCGGGAAAATCAGGAGGGTTGGCAAGTGTGAGTATTAGCGATGAATGCGATGTTACGGCAGCACCGCCGCTGTATAATACCGATGGGCCAGCTCTAATGTTAATTTAATATTGCCTTGAGGGCCAAATTAAATTACACGGCGGGCCATATATGGCCCGCGGGCCAGAGTTTGACACCCATGCACTACAGTCTCTTCTCACTCTATCTTGTCTTTAATTCTCAAGGAGACGTAAACCAAGTCCACCTTCTTACACACGTCACATACTGTCGCGTGTGCAACGTCACACGCTTCCACAGAGCAGAGACGTAGCAACATGGTAAAGTTAGCTGTGATGCTAACGGTGAGGTGCGGGTGGTAATACGAGAGAAAGAAGGTGTGAATCTGGTAAAAAATGGAGGAAGAATTATTTACCAAGAAAAACGAAACGGGACCCGTCGTCCGGCAGTGGTTTGGCTTCAAGCGGGAATATATTCAACATTTATGCGGCAAAAGCGTTGCAATAAAAAGTAGCAGCGCTGCTGATATAGCGATCACTTGAAAAGTCACCCGCTAAAGAATGAAGAGTGCTTGAAACTCTGCATAAAGATCTCCGACCGGTGCCACACCAACAAAATGCCGAAGCAACTAATTCCAGATCAACACTCTATGAAAAAAAAACTCAACAACTGAAGGAGATAACGTTCGCAGGAACCTATTATGCAGCTAATTTTTATTTGACAGTAATTGACATATCTTGTGTGACATCATGCACAAAAGTGCACTTTAATTGTTTTAAACTATTGTAGTGGCGTTCTGTACAAAAAGTACACTTTAATTTAGTGTTGTTTTGATATGGCATCTTAGTGATATTATTCACAAAAGTGCACTTTTAGCTTGTTTTAAAATGTATCTGACAATCTTGCACTTTCTGTTTTGAAAATTACATGAATGTTTGTGCCACTGCTTATAACTGTTTAATAAATTCTGTTTTGGTCAATTGACTTAGTTGTGATTTCCCTCTCTGCATGAAAGTTTAAAATGAGCATGTATGAATGCAGTATGAACAAGAATGTTTTAATGTAGACATATAGAATCATCATACTCGTGTTGTTACATGTATCAAGTGTTCATTCAAGGCTAAAGCAAAATATTGAGATACAGTGGGGCAAAAAAGTATTTAGTCAGCCACCGATTGTGCAACTTCTCCCACTTAAAATGATGACAGAGGTCTTTCATTTTCATCATAGGTACACTTCAACTGTGAGAGACAGAATCTGCCCAAAAAAATCCAGGAATCCACATTGTAGGAATTTTAAAGAATTTATTTGTAAATTATGGTGGAGAATAAGTATTTGGTCAACCATTCAAAGCAATGCTTCACAGTAGGTGTGGTGTTCTTGGGATGCAACTCAGTATTCTTCTTCCTCCAAACACGACAAGTTGTTTCCATGTTAAGGAAAGAATGAATGGGGCCATGTATCGTGAGATTTTGAGCCAAAACCTCCTTCCATCAGTGAGAGCTTTGAATGGTTGACCAAATACTTATTTTCCACCATTATTTACAAATTAATTATTTAAAATTCCTACAATGTGACTTCCTGGATTTTTTTTTCACATTATGTCTCACACCGTTGAAGTGTACCTCTGATGAAAATTACAGACCTCTGTCATCACTTTAAGTGGGAGAACTTGCACAATCGGTGGCTGACTAAATACTTTTTTGCCCCACTGTACATATCGTGTATCATGACATGGCCTAAAAATATTGAGACATTAATAAAAGGCCATATCGCCCAGCCCTTCTTTGGATTGGTCATTAGTCAATAGCACGGAACACATTAGACAAACAATCACACAGAATGTGTGGACAATTATGTTTAGGTTTTTTAGACTAGGTGTAGAAAAAGGCTGACATACCCTGAGAAAACCAACTCAAGCATGTGGAGAACATGCAAACTCCACACAGAGATACTGCATAAAAATAGGATTTTACTGGTTCAACCTTTAGGCACAGACGGGACCGACATCTCCAAGAAAGGCACTCTGTCATAGATTGAGATGGATGTCTGGCGCTCTGAAGAAGTTTGACCAAAATGAAGGAGATCAAGGATGCAAGACACCCATGTTGTTCCTAGAGGATAAACAAACAGAGAACAGCTCATCTCGAAGACTTTCTATGGTATGTAAACATGTTTAGGCTCATACAAGCTTGTGTTTGTGAGTTGACCTGCTTTGGGATATGTTGCAATGAGTATGTCATCCGGCCTGGCCTGAAAGTTTTGAACATTGTCCCAGTTGTCTGTGAAATAGCGGGTCATTGAGACTCCGTGGAAATCAAACAGCTCTGCTCGGAAAGATGAATCCATCTTTGAAAAAAATAAATATCTTGCATTTGGAATGGAAAAAGCAAGCAGAAAATAAACGGTAAACCTGTATTTGACAGTTCACGTTGCAACATTGTACAAACTCATGAGTAAGGTGTCAGGGTAGACGTACCTTAATTGCTGCAGAAGCTTTTGATATATTCCAAAATGTTATCTCCACTCCAACCAAAACCTCCCCAGTTGAGTCATCTATTTTCCTCCTTTCGTTTCTGCTCACATATAAGGGCGGACCCTAAAAAGGGAAGTTATTGTCCAACCCCTTCCAGCTGCATAGATTTCACAAAAAATTTAAAACACATGTAATTTTTTCTTGTTAGAGTACCAAAGGAGAGTTTCTGCAGTAACCTAGCATTCGTATTTGCATTTTATCTAAGATGTGCAGTTAGGTTGAGGAAAATGCAAATGAAACGGAGTAAGAGGTGCACATTCCTCTGCATTGTAAGGAGTCTTGAGGAATTTCCAAAAACACTTCCTGTGGCTGTTCAGTGGAAGCTAAGAGGGAGGAAGACCACACAAAACACAAACTGGACAGCATTTTGTGTCCAGCCTAAAAGCTTACATACACTTGTAAAGAACATAATGTCATAGCTGTTTTGAGTTTCCAATAATTTCTACAACTCTTTTTTTTTTTTTATACAGTGATTGGAGCACATACCTGTTTTTACAAAAAAAACATTCATGAAATTTGGTTCTTTTATAAATTTATTATGGGTCTACAGAAAATGTGACCAAAACTTCTGGGTCAAGAGTTTTCATACAGCAATGTTAATATTTAGTTACATGTCCCTTGGCATGTTTCACTGCAATAAGCCGCTTTTGGTTGCCATCCACAAGCTTCTGGTTGAATTTTTGATCACCCCTCTTGTAAAAATTGGTGCAGTTCAGCTAAATTTGTTGGTTTTCTGACATGGACTTGTTTCTTCAGCATTGTCCACACATTTAGGTCAGGACTTTGGGAGGGCCATTCTAAAACCTTAATTTTAGCCTGATTTAGCCATTACCACTTTTGACGTGTTTTTGGGGTCATGGTCCTGTTGGAACACCCAACTGCGCCCAAAACCCAACCTCTGAGCTGATCATTTTACGTTGTCCTGAGGAATTTGGAGGTAATCCTCCTTTTTCATTGTTCCATTTACTTTATGTAAAGTACCAGTTCCATTGCCAGCAAAACAGGCCCAGAGCATAATACTACCACCACCATGCTTGACGGTAGGATGGTATTCCTGGGCTTAAAGGCCTGACCTTTTCTCCTCCAAACATATTGATGGGTATTGTGGTCAAACAGCTCAATTTTGGTTTCATCTGAGCACAGAACTTTCCTCCAGAAGGGCTTATCATTGTCCATGGGATATCAGATGAAACAAAAATTGAGCTGTTTGGCCACAATACCCAGCAATATGTTTGGAGGAGAAAAAGGTGAGGCTTTTAATCCCAGGAACACTATATCTACCGTCAAGCATGGTGGTAGTATTATGCTCTAGGCCGGTTTAGCTGCCAATGGAACTGGTGCTTTACAGAGAGAAAATGGGACAATGAAAAGGGAGGATTACCTCCAAATTCTTCAGGACAACCTATAATCATCAGCCTGGAGGTTAGGTCTTAGGCGCAGTTGGGTGTTCCAACAGGACAATGACCCCAAATTCAAGTCAAAAGTGGTAGTGAAGGAATAACAACCCCACCATTATTTCTTGATTATAAAAAGTGGCATGAAAGTGTGCGGTCAGTTGGTAGACCTTCTGTAACTAAGACAAACATGTGTTACACGTTAGTCTGGAATTTCTCTTACCGTCCAGGCACCAATTTATGTGACAGTGTTGTCCAGTAAGGGTCAGGTCTGGGGTGTCCAGTTGGCATAGTCATGCTCGACATAAACACATAAGCACCACCATCTGGAATACTATCCTCAGAGTTCTTCGTCATAGGGATGATCTTAGTGTTGTCTTGTGCTGTGACATGTCCAGTATTCCCTTGTTCATTGCCATGGTGTACAGCCAGCTTGGCATAGATCAGGGGTCGGCAACCTTTACCACTCAAAGAGCCGTTTTGACCCGTTTCACAAAATAAAGAAAACAATGGGAGCCACAAAACTAATTAGAAATTTAAAATGAAATAACACTCTATACAGAGGTTTTTTTTTTGCTTTGTGCTATGTATAAACCAGGGGGCTCAGACACATGGCCCACACATAATATGAAAATTTTACGTTAGTGCGGCCCGCAAGATTTATATGAATGCCTCTTGACAGCATCACACTTGCCAACCCTCCTAATTCTCCCGGGAGACTGTCGAATGTCTGCTGGTTTTCACCCTGACAACAATAATAAGGGCATGCTATGATGGTGGAACCTTTAACGCCACCTACAAGTTGTGCTAACAGCTTGCCAGTCCAGTCAATGTTGATAGTGGTTACTGAAGACACACGTAAGTGACTGCAAGGCATACTTGTTCAACAGCCATACAGGTCACACTGAGGGTGCCCGTTTAAACAAATTTAACACTCTTACTAATATGCGCCACACTGTGAAACTACACCAGGGGTCGGCAACCTTTACCACTCAAAGAGCTATTTTGACCCGTTTCCCAAAATAAAGAAAACAATGGGAGCCACAAAACTCATTTGAAATTTAAAATGAAATAACACTGCATAAAGAATTTTTTTTTTGCTTTGTGCTATGTATAAACCAGGGGTCTCAGACACCTTAATATGAAAATTTAACGTTAGTGCGGCCCGCGAGATTTATATGAATGCTGCTTGACAGCATCACACTTGCCAACCATCCTAATTATTATGGGAGACTGTCGAATGTCTGCTGGTTTTCACCCTGACAACAATAATAAGGGCATGCTATGATGGTGGAACCTTTAACGCCCCCTACAACTTGTGCTAACAGCTTGCCAGTCCAGTCACATGTTGATTGTGGTTACTGCAGACACACCTAAGTGACTGCAAGGCATACTTGTTCAACAGCCATACAGGTCACACTGAGGGTGCCCGTTTGAACAAATTTAACATTCTTACTAATATGCGCCACACTGTGAACCTACACCAAACAAGAATGATAAACACATTTCGGGAGGACATCCGCACTGTAACACAACATAAACACAACAAAACAAATACCCAGAATCCCATGCATCCCTAACTCTTCTGGGCTACATAATACCCCCCCGCTACCACCAACCCCCCCACCCCCCTCTGTGCGTCGGTTGAGGTGGGCAGAGTTGGGGGGGCGGGGTTTGGGCGGGTTGCCGACCCCTGGTATTGATTGACTGCAATTGCTGTGTTGGGATTGTTTCTCCAATGAAAATAGCACAAAAATAAGACATGCTTATTGGTATAAATAGTTATTAAAATGTAATTTCTTGAAATGCCTTATGGCTATGAAAATGATGAAAAACATAAAATGGTTCTCTTCAGTTCATATTTTCAATTATCAAAACTTAGCACATAGTAAGTGAAGGTAAACAAATGTACTGAAGAAACCTTTATGTGATTGAGTCATTAAAACGGTTGCTAGTAGTTGCATATATTTTGGGCATAATTTTATGGCACTGTACAGTTTTTTTCAAGCTCAGCTATCAGAAGATTCTCCTCCCTCATTTCCTGCCTAATTGAGCACAATTATGTCTTGCTTCTTTTCTCCCTCTGGAGGGCATTCTTGAGTTGCCTCTATATAGCCCATCCACCTTTCCCTCACTTTTTCTGAGTTTGCCTCTGACTGAGGGCTCATCTGGTGCATAGTAAGTGTGAAACTGAAATTAAATTTTATTTTTCAATAGTCAATAGAACGTATAGTACAGATAGATTGATTCACCAAATTTAAACGTGAATGATTTAATTGATGGAAATATTAAAGTAACTATAAAAAAACACCTGGGGATAGGTTGATTGGCAACACTAAATTGGCCCTTGTGTGTGAATGTGAGTGTAAATGTTGTCTGTCTATCTGTGTTGGCCCTGTCATGAGGTGGTGACTTGTCCAGGGTGTACCCCGCCTTCCGCCCCAATGCAGCTGGGATAGGCTCCAGCACCCCCGTGACTCCAAACAGGAGAAGCGGTAGTAAATGGATAGATGAATATACAAACATATGACATGCATGCCAGCACATTGTCATCAATGGGGCTCTTGGCAAATTCTGCAGCCTCATGCATGGGCTCTGATTGTTGGGCTGCTTGCTTGGCTGACTGTGAGTTTCTTTCTTGGGGACCGGATTTTGGAACTTGGCGGGCAATATCCGGGCTGTGGGCCGTAGTTTGGGCACCCCTTGACCTAGAACGTTCGTGAGCAAAGTCAGAGGTAACATGGTGGCCGAAAATCTTGCTGTCACAGGACCTAGTTCCGTTCTCGGTTACTTATGATGTCAATGGTAGTGACAGAGAACCCTGGTCTAAACTGTCATACTAGTTACGACCAAAAACTAAACTCTGGGTAATGTTGCTAATTAGACACAGGAAGGCGTACTTTTCAACCCTCCCAGATTTTCCGGGAGACCCCCGAAATTCAGCGCCTCTCCCGGAAACCTCCCGGGACAAATTTTCTCCCGAAAATCTCCCTAAATTCAGACGGAGCTGGTGGCCACGCCCACTCCAGCTCCATGAGAACCTGACTCAATGTTGTGACCCTCTTAAACAGGACAATACTGCCATCTACTGTACATAGAATAGAATGTCTGTTCAGAAGCCCACAGTAGAGACATAACTTCATCACGTCGCCTGGTTATTGACTCCAACCCAATATATTACACCTTCGACGGGCAAAATTAAGAAATATGCTTGCAAGTTCCAGAACGATTGGAAACAAGAGTTTCAGTTTATCCAGGAGAGTTCGAAGGGGAAGGGGTATGTTGCCTGTAAATTTTGTAGAACAAACTTCTCCATTGAACACGGTGAACGGATATACTCAGCCATGAACGGTAAGTCAGCAAAGCACAAAACGTCTGCAGCGCAGCATCGTTCACAACCTAGTACTATGGCCCACCTTGCAAAATGGAAACCCGATGGTGTATCTTATGCTGAGACAAAGATGGCTGTGCTGATAGCAGGAAGCAATATCCCGTTCTCATTTGCGGATGTCTACAACAAATCCGTGAAGAATGTTCCCGGATTCGGAAATCGCTCGCCAATACGCAAATGGCAGAACAAAGGTTACTCAAATATTTAAAGGTAAGTGTTGTTGTTGTTTTTTAGTACCCAGCAAGCACAGTACAGTTAGTAGAACAACTGTGTTTTTATTACTATGTATTATATAGGTGCCGTCGGAAATTCAACTTTTTATTTTACTTAGACTTAGACTTAGACTGAGACAAACTTTAATGATCCACAGGGGGAATTGTTCAACACAGTAGCTTAGTTACAATGATGGAAAGTGTAAGGATGGAAAGGACAATGCAGGTCTATTTTTACCTGCATTGTCCTTTCCATCCTTACACTTTCCATCATTGTAACTAAGCTACTGTGTTGAACAATTTATATATATAATAAAATAAATATATTTAGCTAGAATTCACTTAAAGTCAAGTATTTCACACATATATATATATATATATATATATATATATGAAATACTTGACTTTAAGTGAATTCTAGCTAAATACATTTATTTTATTATATATATAATATATAATAATATATAATTATATATATTATATATATATTACATATATATATTTTATTATATATAACCACAACAAAGCAATTGCAAAAGGACTGCCTACCCCCAGACTAAACGACTCTGAAACCAATAAGGAATGTAACTGTCGCAAGAAACCTGATTGCCCTCTCAACGGAGGGTGCTTACAGACATCAGTCGTTTACCAAGCAAAGGTAAAACGCAAGGACATTAACACATCCGACAGGTACGTAGGATTAACCGAAGGAGCGTTCAAAACAAGATGGAATAATCACAACGCCTCCTTTAGAAACCAGCCTTTGCGGAATTCTACAGAACTCAGCAAGCACATTTGGAACCTCAAAGACAATAATGTTGAATATTCAATAACATGGCAAATTCTTGCATCCAGCACACCTTACAACAGTGGTAATAAAAGATGCAACCTATGCTTAAAAGAGAAACTGTTTATTATATATCATCCAGATCCATCATCCCTCAACAAGCGCAGTGAAATCATTTCAACATGCCGCCACAGACGGAAACACCTCCTAGGTAACTTATGAGCCAATCACCACACCCTATGCCTGCCTGTACCCACCCACTCTGTGCCCTATATAAACCATTGTATGTGAATGCTTCCATTAAAATCTCCTGATGATTGAGGGAACCCCTCATGAAACAGTTCTGTAGAGACGAAGTAGTCTTGTGATTTTTCCCACACCTACATATATATATATATATATATATATATATATATATATATATATATATATATATATATATATATATATATATATATATATATGAAATACTCGAGTTGGTGAATTATACACCATCCCTCTTAACCGCGCCCCGCCCCCAACCACGCGTCCGCCCCACCTCCTACCACGCCCCCACCTCCTCCCCCCGAAACCGGAGGTCTCAATGTTTGCAAGTATGCTGTCATTTGTTTACTGATTTCGCACTATTGACATTTTTTTTGTTCAAATAATTGTATGTATTGCATTGGGAAAAGGAGGAAATTATGTTGATAATGTAAATATTTTTCAATTGTTCACAAAATTGTTAAAACATCCGTCCATCCATTTCTACCGCTTATTCCCTTTTGGGGTCACGGGGGGCGCTGGCGCCTATCTCAGCTACAATCGGGCGGAAGGCGGGGTACACCCTGAACAAGTCGCCACCTCATCGCAGGGCCAACACAGATAGACAGACAACATTCACACTCACATTCACACACTAGGTCCAATTTAGTGTTGCCAATCAACCTATCCCCAGGTGCATGTCTTTGGAAGTGGGAGGAAGCCGGAGTACCCGGAGGGAACCCACGCATTCACGGGGAGAACATGAAAATTCCCCACAGAAAGATCCCGAGCCTGGATTTGAACCAAGGACTGCAGGAACTTCGTATTGTGAGGCAGACGCACTAACCCCTCTGCCACCGTGAAGCCATTGTGAAAACATTTAAAATACATATAAAAATATTTATTTGTCTTGAAATATTTGTCCTCTGTTTTACTATTTTATTAATGGCAAAATTAAAAAACCTTTCAACAATCTTGAAAATCTTTAAGTTACAAGTATTGGTATAAGACTTGGTTACGCATTTACCTGATATCGAATCCCTACCCAAAATGGCAGTATCGCTCATCCTACAATCCGGAACCGGAAGTTACCTCTAGCAAAAAACGTACACAGAAAAGATGGCGGCGGTCGGCGAAGAGACGGCAAAAAAAACACACGTGGAGAAAAACAAAAAGGTAGTTATGTTTAAAATAAAATACCACTGTGATAACTGTTCAATACATTTGTAATTGTCAATGGAGATATAAATAGTTTTGAAGTAAGAGACAGTGTCACAAGAAAATTTAACGCGTGTTAACAGGGCCGCGGTTGCCAGACTCTTACCACACAATACCTAACGCGCCAACTTTTAAATTCCGTGTTTTTGTATTTAAAATCTCCACTGCTAATCTTACTTTGGATTGCTTCTCCTTGACAGCCTCCAGTCCGTTATTGGCGACAGCAGAAAGATGACGACAAAGGTGGAAAAAAGGCTGTCGACAAACCGCAGCAGAATTGTAAAACCATGTCCGCAACGAAGAGGAAGAAAGAAGATCCCAAAGAATGGAGGAAAAAAAAGAAATCCGAAGTAAGGCTGTTACAATGTATATAAATGCTGTGGAAATGTTTACCGGATGCTCTTAATACGAACATAGCAGATTGCCATACTACATTTTTAAACGCCGAAGCCTCATGTAGATTTTGGATATCTACATGATGTTTGTATATCCATCCAACCATTTTCTACCGCTTGACCCGTTCGGGGTCACGGGGGTGCTGGAGCCTATCCCAGCTGCATTCGGCGAAAGACGGTGTACACCCTGGACAAATCGCCACCATACTTGCCAACCCTCCCGATTCTCCAGAATTTCTCCCGAATTTCACCCATAAAACAATGTTGGGGGCGTGCCTTAAAAGGACTGTCTTTAAAGGCCTACTGAAACCCACTACTACCGACCACTCAGTCTGATAGTTTATACATCAATGATGAAATATTAACATTGCAACACGAGCCAATACGGCCAGTTTAGTTGACTAAATTGCAATTTAAATTTCCCTCGAGTTTCTTGTCAAAAACGTTGCGGAATGATGACGCATGCGCGTGACATCACGCACTGTCAGAAAATGTTAGCTCAGCACCAGTTACAGCTAAAAGTCGTCTCTTTTCATCGCATAATTACACAGTAATTTGGACATCTGTGATGCTGAATCTTTTGCAATTTGTTCAATTAATAATGGAGACTAAAGAACAATGCTGTTGATGGAAAGCGGTGTATTGCAGCTGTGTTTAGCACCGAGACACAGCCGGGGTTTCTTTTTTTGTGAAGCTTTAACACAGAGCGGTCAAGCGAACATGTTTCTCTACGTCAACCAGCTTGTTTTTGGATGGGAAAATTGTGATATATATATATATATCTTACCGGAGACATCATTGGATTATTCGTCGTCCTGCAGTAGCTGTTTGAAAGGCAGCTGTGAGCTTGGCTCCTCGGCTTCTCTCTGAGACACTGCTTGTTCACCGCAGCCATCCGACCTCGAGGTATGTCTTTACAATCTCACTAAAACACTATTAAAACAATAAGCAGATAAGGGATCTTCCAGAATTATCCTAGTAAATGTGTCTAATTGCATCTGAAACACTCACACTGCCGCCGCCCGCAGCCGTCGTTTTTTATTTTATTTAATTTTAATTTTGTTTTTCTAGTCCTTCGCTATCAATATTATCATCCACAAATCTTTCATCCTCGCTCAAATTAATGGGGAAATTGACGTTTTCTCGGCCTGAATAGCTCTTGCTGCTGGAGGCTCCCATTAAAAACAATGTGAGCACGTGAGGAGCCCTCACCCTTGTGACGACATCGTCTGCGACTTCCGGTAAAGGCGAGGCTTTTTTATCAGCACCAAAAGTTGCAAACTTTATCGTCGATGTTCTCCTGAAATCCTTTCAGCAAAAATATGGCAATATCGCGAAATAATCAAGTATGACACATAGAATGGACCTGCTATCCCCGTTTAAATAAGAAAATCTCATTTCAGTAGGCCTTTAACGTCCCCTACAACCTGTTGTTACGTCTGATTTTTTTAGGGTGGCCGTATATACAACTTTAACACTGTTACTAATATGCACCACACTGTTTAAAAGGAGAGGGGGGAAAGAGCGAGAAGAGCCTGTAATGTAATGCCCGCAGCTAAAAGCAACTGCATGAGAAAATATACTCGAATATCACGATATAGTCATTTTCTATATCGCACAGAGACAAACCCACGATCTATCGTGTATATATCGAAATATCGCCCAGCTCTACATCCATGTATGCAAATGCTTATTGGATACACGTTATGTTCAAGTATCACTATGCTTTTTTATACTTCCATGCACACACTTCAGTCTTGCTTTTGAATGTTTAGATTTTTGAGGATGCTATAACATACCTACCTAATGGTACTAAAGTAGGCTACCTGAGCTGCCCGGTCAGAATTACTCATGCACAACCTAGTGTGTTGTGCGTGCGTGCGCAGCGGCGTGTTGTTACAGCTTAGCATAGCAGCGGAGAAAACTTATTGGAAGCCCATCGCAAAGACGAATTACCTGTATAAGATGGTTGGTTTAGCAATTTAGGGCTCCAGGACGATCAATACTTGAAGCCGGTGGATGTAAATGTATAAAGTTTTTGAGACCCTGATGTGGAGCCATCGAGGAGCGAAGTGTTTGTAAACATATCGGTCAAAGTGAATGGAACAATAACGTAAACGTCTAACATCCAGGATAAGTCTCTCTCAAAAGATCCTGAAATGTCACAAACACTTGCACTACTATACTAGGATCATTTTAACCCCCCCCCCCAAAGGAGTGTTTAACGGGTGAAGTGACGCTAATTGCCACAGTACAGCTATATGAGATGTTTACTAGTGAAATCATACTATAACTTACATACACACGCTAATTTCTCTGTGGTAGTAGTGTAACCACAGTTGGGTTGTACGGTATACCGGTTCTAGTAAAGTACCGCGATACTAATGAATCATAAACGGTACTATATCGCTTCTAAAAGGTACCGGTTCTCTTTTTTTAACGGGCATGACTCCGCGCTCTCGTCACGCCCTGACATTGCTAGTTTTACGAGCAGAGTAGCATGTTCGGCAATGTACAATTGCAGAGTCCTTACAGGCAGACAGTGTGTAGACAGAAAAGGGAGAACGGACACATTTTGGCTTAAACATTTTACAATAAAGGTGAAGTTATACCACTGAAACGCACTGAGGTGCTTTAAACATGGCTATCTAACTAGCGGCTAACGTCCATCCACTGTCAGTAGTGTTTTAGCTTCTTCTAGGTCACTAATCCTTGCCTCCATGGCAACAAATAAAGTATGTTTCTTACTGGGATCATCCCTGCAGGACGAGGAATAGCTATACATGTTTCACTACACACCGTAGGAGGATACAATGGCTCACCGGCGTCACCGCTAACAAGCTGGCGCTTCACAATGTAATCAACACCACAGGTGGATCTAAACCTGACATCCACTGTAATGATACCAACTACAAGAGCTTATTTAGTCGATACTAGTCGATAGTCGATACATAATGTGCAATAATGTTATATGTATGTGTGTATATATATTCATATGCATGCATATATGCATCTGTGTGTGTATATATATATATATATATATATATATATATATATATATATATATATATATATATACACATATACATAGATACATCTCTCATTTCTATCCTTTTTTTTTTACTATTTATATTACCATACTGTATATGCACCTTAAGGGATCTGCTCCAATTTCTTTGTTCTTTCAACCTGTTCACTGCAATAATGACAATAAAACTGTATTTTATTCTATTCTATTCTTTTCTACTACAATGGTTATATAAATAGTTTTTATAAACTGAAAACCTTTTTCGTTTGAAAAAAAATGAAATTATGTTTATAAACTCATGAGATATGTCCCTGGGACACACGAGGACTTAATTTATGACCAATGTACTAATGTAGCTGAGATAGGCGCCAGCGCCCCCCGCGACCCCAAAAGGAAATAAGCGGTAGAAAATGGATGGATGGATGTATGATCCTCAATCGACTTGGTATCGGATTGATACCCAAATTTGTGGTATCATCCAAAACTAAGTATCAAACAACAGAAGAATAAGTGATTATTACATTTTAACACAAGTGTAGATGGAACATGTTGAAACAGAAAATAACCAGATATTAAAAGTAAATGAACAAGTAGATCAATAATACATATTGTACCACTTGTCCTTAATAATTTTGACAAATAATAAAATGGGAAATGACACAATATGTTACTGCATATGTCAGCACCCAAATTAGAAACATTTCTTTGCTTAATCAATAATAAAAAACAAGTTGTCTTGTATGTTCACTATTTTTTTAAGGAAAAAATTGTTTTTGGATTGCAATAAGAAATATGTGTTTAATGTGACGTAAGATTTTTTGTTAAAATAAAGCCAAGAATGCAATTTTGTGTGGTCCCCTTTATTTAGGAAAGTATTGAAATATATTTTGGCACTGGTACCAAAATATTGGTATTGGGACAACCCTAATTCATAGCAGTAGAACTATAAAACAAAACATAATCATTTCTATTATTTATTTAAAAATGTTAGGGCAGCTTCTCATGCCAAACCTTTTTTCAAGTGTATACAGCAACTGACATTAAAAACAATAAAGGTTGTCTGCTTAGTGTTTACACTCAGTTTATGGTTGGGTGAGCAAAGCAAGGGAGATATGCAACTGTCATCTTGTCGTGCTTGAATGAAAACGACCTTATTTATGAACAATGTGTTTTCAAAAAAGTCACAAAAACAGGTAAAAATGTATTCATACATACCAGATACAAAGCGAAAGCGGGCCACTGCCGCCAACACAATATCAGTACAGAAGACCTCGAAACTCGCCAGTGAGAAGTGCCACAAAGATACACAAAAATTAGGAGGAAAAACATAAGACTACAATGCCAAAGTTCCCGTTGTGGGACTACTTAAGCTTCAAATCGGATGGGCAAACAAGCGAAAATGCCGTCCTGATCATGTGATAGCAATAAAGAAAAAGACGTCTGACATTATTCTTCCAACTGGGAAAAATGCACTTTAAGATGTTAAATATCTATTTTGGATAAAGAAAATGGATGGATGGATGGATTTGCTTACAGAAACGAGTCCATTTTATTTTTGTTTGTTTGTTTCCTTCACTTGTTATTTCGCAGTTTTATACATTTCAATGTATAACCTATAAAAATCACAAATCTTATTGCAATTGCAATTTTGGAAACAAAAAAAAGTTAGTTTTTTCCTCAAAATCATGCAACCCTACTGAGCGGCTAAGTAAAATAGTAAGGAGGGCACCTGGGATTCAGCTCACTTGTTTGTCTTATTCAGTTGTTCACGCTCTGTCTCAGAAACGGGATCCTTTCCCAGGACGCGCTCCTTTTCCGGAGGCCTCAATGAAGAAGTTTGCACGGCAAGAGAAATCAACAGAGAAGGTGAGGAATCTGTTAACATTTCTTTTGAATATGCTGGTTTAGATGTTGTCTGTTGTCACTTTGTTTTTTTCTGTAGATCGCTAGGAGTTTTTTTAAACTGAAAGCTGCGATTGATCACTCAGATAAAACTTCACAACTGGCCCAAAAACAAGCAGCTCGGTTTGATCTTCTTCTCCCAGAGGAAGCAGGGTAAAAACATTGAAAGCCACAGCATTTCATGTCTCACTGTTGTGGCTTTGTTTTCAACCTGCCACAATTTGTCCACAATATCAGGTTTTTAGAAGGTGACAAAGATGAGGACACCTGTACAATCTCACAGCAAGATATTGCAGAGGCTGTGGATATAACGTCTGGGGCCAAGGTGGGGATTGTCCTTTTTGTCGTGCCAGACAGTGTTTATTCTTTTGTGACCCTTACATTTTTTAAACAATCTTTATATTTGTGCTATATATCATTTATTATTCACCATGGTAGTGATTCGGAATTTTGTCAATTGTCCTCTACTTTGTTTCCAGTATTTCAACCTGAACCTATCCCAGTTTGGACCATACAGACTAGATTACAGCAAGACCGGACGGTCAGTTCTCAATTTCTTTTGGCTTTGTTCTAGCTTGAATATCCTTGATTGTATCAAGATTATTGTTATTATTATTAATATTATTATTATTATTATCAGGTTTTAGAGGATCTATTATACTAATATTAATTTTTTGGATTTAATATGTTGACTCCTATGGCACAGCTATGCATGATTACCAGCACAAAATGCTTTGTAGATCTGCATACCTTTTTTGTATTTTCTGCATCCCGCGAAAACGGTCAGTGTATCGGACCAGACCATTGACCGAAGAACAATAATAAACTAAACCACGCCATTGCTGTGTCCACTTCGCTCTGATTGGTCACATTCCTGAGGATTTCAGAAGTGCTGGCCACCACTGCGTAGCCTCACCTCCTGGTTTTCCCAATGCAGGTGTAAAGTTTATCTACTTCTGCTTAGTGCTTGCCTCTTTAGGAACACTATGCAACGTTAACGTTCCCTCACACCCGGGGGCTAAAATCGCAATAATTGTAGACTGCAGCTGCTCACAGCAATATAACTTCCAAAGCAGAGCTGTGATCATCGAAGGGGCAACCCTACACAATGCATGCACATGTAAGTCCAGCAAGCATTGACGTCAATGTGACTCCACTTTAAAAAAAAAAGAAAAGAAAAAGAATACATGGCGTACAGAGCAGTCCAAAACTGTTGGCAGGGCTCAATTTCAAATGCATGAACCTCATCATTTAACGCGTTTGCATCATTGATCACAAGTATCTGACATTGTAACATTAATAGGGAAAAAAAGAGTAAACAATTAGTAGGTCCATTTTAAACGAACAGCACAAGGCAAAGGGACATAACTGGGAGTATAATAGTATACACGGCTCACTTTTGTGCAGATACCATCCATGCTTGGTGACTGTATGTGCCTAATGATTGACCGATCAATCAAATGTGTCAGCTGTGTCAGTCAGCTGGAATGGCGTCAAGCTTTCCAGGCACAAAGCAAAACGTGTGGCTAAGTATTTATAAGCAAAGCAATAGTATTAAACATATACTGTTTTGTTAGATCAACATACATACAGTTAAGGCTAAAATTATTCACATTTGCACAGTTTTGTGTGAAGGGAACATTTTTAATTTAGTAATTGTGTGGCTTTCAGCTGGAAATCACACAGGAAAGTGTAAAAATACCATAAAACGGTGTGTCAAGAGAGACATAAAATAAATATTGTAATATGCTAATGTTTTGACTCCATTCTTGGGTTTCGATTGGGGCCTGATGTCTGTTGGCGGTGTGGTGCGCCACAGATGGTAGAGCTGCTGTGCCAGCAACGTTGCTTCTTTTTACTCTCTTTTGGACATGTTGAACTGCAAACAGTTTTGACGTAATTTTGTAAGCATGTTCGAATAAACTACAAAGTACTTCAACTACAGCTAATTTATGAAAGATACTGAACATGTAAAACAATTGTCTATCTCGTTAAGACTTTTGTTGCATTATTGTGTAATTTCCAGTAACACAAACACATTCAGCAAATAAAAAATTACTTTGGCTGTGTTCCAAAACATTTTAAGCTTAAATGTACAGAAGAATATTTTTGTCTGTTGTTGGTTCATTTGTGCGCATTAATGTTTTGATCAGTCACCTGCTTCTCGGTGGGAGGAGAGGCCATGTCGCATGTGTCGACTGGCAATCCAAACAGCTAATGTGTGAGATAAACGTGATGGAGTCTATCAACGATGTTAAGTAAGGCTTCCTCAGATTTTTGTTAAACACATATTACGTGAAATTTCTATATTTAATAACAGTAATTGCTACAAATGTGCTCATTTCAGATGGCTTCACGCTGAGAACATGTTTGCAGTGGCTCAGAAAAAGTGGCTGTACATCTATGACTCAAATGGAATAGAGCTTCACTGCATCCGCAAATTCAACGACGTCCTTCGTATGCAGTTTCTGCCCTACCACTTCCTGCTTGCTACAGCTGTAAGTTCATGATGTCATACAAATTACCATGACTACTTGAATGTATACTATAAAGACACAAGTAGTCAGAGGGAACTCTCAATTAATTCATAGTTTAATTTAGACTTTGGTTAAGCCCATTAGTTTTCCCTGAAGCTAGGGCTGCATGGTTATGGCCAAAATAATAATCACAATAATTTTTTATCAATATTGAAATCATGATTATTAATCACGGTTATTTACTATGGTATGTAAAACATATTTTTATTCCCCTTTGTATTTTAAACAGACTTTCTGTCAACTGGGCTTTCGTTTCGAAATTAACCTTAACAAATAAAAAAAAAAAAAAAAAAAAAAATGGGTTGTACTTGTATAGCGCTTTTCTACCTTCAAGGTACTCAAAGCGCTTTGACACTACTTCCACATTTACCCATTCACACACACACATTCACATTAATAATTATTAATCAGTTATAAAATACAATTTACAAAAGACAAAGAGCTAACTAAGAATAAGTATGCCATTACAGAGTGTGATCATAAAGTGCAAACAAGTGAAAAAATTAAAAGTAGGCCCAAAAGGCACATACTCCAAGGAACACACTCACACTATATACACTCACAGTGTATATAGGACATGTGTATGTCACATAAAACATTATTACATACATTATTTATGAGTGTCTGTGAGAGCTAGTCATAACTTCGGAGCTTTGCGCCGCTGGCGAGCATACTGGTATGCTCTGTGAGCAACGTACATAAATCTATTTTTTATTATTAACTTCACGTTGCAGGCAAACGATGGCGGTTGAGGAAAGAATGGAAGTGTTTTTAATGCTAAATCTCTCGCCGTAACCCAATAATTTGTTCAAATGTGCACAATAACGCAGCTTTACGGTGCAGCTTGTGTGGCGTTTGCTAGTTTATATGGGCGGGAGCAATTACGGGTTTGTGGGAACGAGTGGGAGGATGCTTAGAGAACGCTGAACCATGCTGGTGTGTTCCGGGGTTAAAATGTCACTCTACGGGAGAGAAGGGCACCAATGTAATAATGCATTTATTTTTCCGAATATTTTCGGGAGCTACAAGCAACCGGCTGATCAACTGTCAGTCACCCTCTCACTTACTCACTCTCACATGAGTCCACTGTCTTTCGGTCGCCCCTGGTAGTTGGTAAATGGGTTGTACTTGTATAGCGCTTTTTTACCCCTCTCCAAGGTTTCTCATAGTCATCATTGTCGACGTCCCACTGGGGTGAGTTTTTCCTTGCCCTTATGTGGGCCCTACCGAGGATGTCGTTGTGGTTTGTGCAGCCCTTTGAGGCACTTGTGATTTAGGGCTATATAAATAAACATTGATTGATTGATTGATTGAAAAGCAGATGAGATGTGTTGTGGTTATATGGATTGTTCTTGCTAACTTTAGCTTTGTATTTCAGTCGGTGTTTCGAATGGCCATCTCGACATTGTTTAGTTTCGGAAATGTTGCGGGGATGAATGAGTGGTCCCGGACAATTTTTTTTCGCAAACACATGTTACTTCTCTTCTAAATGACAGCATTTCACTCACATTTGTGTCTGTTTCCATTGTGTTCTGCATTTAACAACGGATTCAGTATAATTGACCAATTCTGTGACTCCAGTGGTTACGATAACGTGGAAATGCCTTACTTTTTTTGGTGAGCTTAGTGACTATTAATTAGGCATACTAGCGCGCTGTGGCAAAAAGTAGCAACCTTGGTGAAATCCCAAACTAGTAGTAGAAGTAGAAGTACCGGTAGTCTTGTTTTTGTGTGTACACTCACTCATCCGTTTCACTGTTAGAAGATCAAGAAATTGCATGCACATTGTGCGGCCCAATGGCCCAATAATCGCTTTTTATACCATGATGTATAGTATAATATATGGATGTAACTATAAAGGGTATAATGATAAACAGGTGCAAAATTCCAGACGGTTAGTTATACCGTTTAAATTTGTAATTACCGCATTTTAGGCAACACTGCTTACTTCCTGAAAACTGAAGCGCCGCAGCGCCTGCGCTTGTGCACTAGAGCTGTCAGGCTTGAGAAAACTTGGCGGCGACTACACAGATATTGGTTTAAAAATGTTCCCTCCGAGTTAACGGAGCCGATCGCTTCGTTTCACTTCATTTCAACCACTTCTACTTCTGTGGAGTCTCGGTGTGTGTTTAAGTGCACATCACTGTTGGACGAGAAACATATTTGATGTTGCAGGGGTTTTTTTGAACGTGCAACTAGTGTCTTTCAGTCAGCTGCTGAGTCTGAGAATTACCATGCAGCAGGAGATTTTTCGGTAATGTTGCCACAACTTGTTTATAAAGTATTTTGTTTGTAGACTGAGATACAGAAATGGACGCAGGTTAAGTTGTCGGTGAGGCACAAAGATTGTGTATTAGATGTGAGAGGTATCACTCCTGTTTATTTTTTTTGGCCAAACTGTTGCACTGAGGTACATGGTTATTGGAGAAGAACAAAGCTTGTTTATTTGAATTTATCTTCATAAGCCAAACTGCGTTGTTTTATATTTATATCAAAAACATGTTTTTACATTACTTGTGTTTTTTCATTCCATAATGTAATTACTTTAATATCCATTCATGTGACATAGCATTTTGTTATTGTTATATGGTGTATAAATAATACATATACGACAGATTTCTCCTCCAACTCTCAACGGATTTGTCCCTATACAGCATGTACGTGTACACACATTACTACATGTAAATGTATGTACATAACTTAAAAAATACCACTCTGTGAAAATTTTAAAATAGAGATACAAAAACAAAGCTAATACTATTAACAAAAACACAAATATGCGTCTTTAAATATCTAGATAACATTTATCTAAAGCATTTTTATTATATATTACAAATTACACGATGGCGTTGCGAGATCACATTTCAACACTGTTTTACCAAACATAATGAATAATCCTGAATAATAATCGTGATTTCAATATTGATAAAAAAATCATCATAATTATTATTTTGCCCATAATCGTGCAGTCCTATGTGTAAGACTAGACCTCATATATGAACACTATTTACATACAGCAGGGGTCGGCAACCCGTGGTTCCGGAGCCGCATGCGGCTCTTTGATAACTCTGGTGTGGCTCAGCTGTTAACTTGCCGACCTTCCCTAATTTACTGGGAGATTTCCAACCTCAGTGCCTTTCCCTAAAATTGTCTGAGGTATGCTTACTGCGATTTTCACTCGGTCAGAAACATTGAGGGCGGGCCGTGATGGCAATACCCATATCATCTTCTTATACATGTAGTAGTGCCCACTGTTACACAACTCTATGTGCGTGCCTGCCGGTCACGTATTGTGTGAAACCTCCATTACAATCCTCAAGCGATTGCAAGGCATACTTGTTCAACAGCCATACAGGTTACACTGAGGGTTGTGATATAAACAACTTTAACACTCTTACTAATATGCGCCACACTGTGAACCCACACCAAACAAGAATGACAAACACATTTCGGGAAAACATCCGCACTGTAACACAACATAACAAATACCCAAAATCCCATGCAACCCTGACTCTTCCAGGCTATATTATACACCCTGCTACTACCACCCCCCAACCACCCTCCACTTATTTTCTTTATTTTGTGAAACGGGTCAAAATGGCTCTAAGAGTGGTAAAGGTTGCCGACCCCTGATATACAGTATGTGGACTACATGTGCAATTACATCTTATGTCCATAAGGGGCCATTTTGTGAAATTTTCACTTTTTTTTTTCTTTATTTATCGTATTATTTTGTCTCTGCCATATATTACTTTGTTTATTTTGCTAGTGTTCCTTTCATATGCACATTCAACCTTCTACTTGAGGTACAGTACATATATACATTTTGAATATGTTGTTTGTGTTTTAAAATAAAACCTGGTTAAAAGATTTTGATGTAAGTAGTTTTTGAAAATGTTGAGCGCATTTAAAATTACCGCGATAAAATTAATTGTGATCATTTTGTTCACAATAATCAAGTTAAGAAATGTTCGTACCGTGACATCCATCCATTTTCTACCGCTTGTCCTTTTTGGGGGTTGCGGGGGAATCCCTAGTATAATATGTTTTTATGATCGTAACAAGCCAAAATTTGATTGTCCAGCCCTTGGTGTCCGACTTCGTTTTTCCTTGTGTGTGTATTATGAAACTTTCTGCTGTGATTTGTTGTGGTTAATTTGTTGGTGTGTTCAGAGTGCCACAAGTTTCCTGCAATACCTTGACGTGTCAGTGGGTAAAGAGGTGGCATCCATTGGCACCAAGACGGGCCGCCTTGATGTGATGTGCCAGAACCCCCACAATGCCATTATCCACCTTGGCCACCCCAACGGCACAGTCACCCTATGGTCGCCCAATCAAAAAGAAGCCATTGTCAAAATGCTCTGTCACCAGGGAGGAGTGCGATCTGTCGCCGTGGACAAGACAGGAACGTAAGTCAAAAACATGGATTTTTTCTTTTTCATGAGTATGATAATCAATTACACCAATGGTTTTTAATGTGTGATGAGGCCCTCAGAGATACGCTTGAGAAAAATAACAAAAACATTCCTCAAACCTGTTTAGCTAACTTCCATTATGTTATATACTAAATTAATTATCTTGCAAGTTGTGGTGTTGCCCAGGGATCAATACTGGAACCAAATTTGTTCAATCTCTATATCAGGGGTCGCCAACCTGTTGATTGCGATCTACCAGTCGATCTTCGGGACCCTATCAGTTGATAGTGAAAATATTAGAAAAAAATTATTATTAATATGACATATGTATGTGACAGCGCCACCCGGGAAGTGACCAACGGACCCGCAATCAGGCAAGCATTTTAACACCTATACATGCTTGCCCGCCTCTGGCTCTCTCTCTTCAGCCTCTCATCCCGCTTTGTCTTAAAAAAAAAATATATATATATATATACATATATCACACACATATAAAACATAATTGACGTAGGGATAGATACTTCTTTGGTTTTAGGCTGAGAACAGGGATCTTTGACTCGAAAAAGGTTGGTGACCACTGCTCTATATTAACATTTGTAAAGTTAAAAAGGACTTAAAAGTTAATTTTATTTGCAGACGACAGGCCGGCCATTCGTTCAGGAGAGAAGCTAATACGAATAATAACAGAAGACATTAATGAATTAAAGAGATGGTCTGACTAATTGAATCCTATTAAAATAAAATAATGCTATTTAATAACAGTCAAGGACATTGGGTCAGGGTAGGCAGATGAGGCAGAGCCTCATTTGTCAATATGGGAAAAAAACAAATAATAAAATCATAAAAAACAATATTTGTCCATAAAGCTGTTATACATATAGTTTCTGTATGTTTAAAATCACCTAACATTTACTTGAGAAAAAACACAAAATTTGGTAAGTGGGTTGTACTTGTATAGTGCTTTTCTACCCCTTTTTAAGGAGCCCAACGTGCTTTGACAGTATTTCCACATTCGCCCATTCACACACACATTTACACACTGACGGCGGGAGCTGCCATGCAAGGCTCTCACCAAGATCCATTAGGAGCAAGAATGAAGTGTCTTGCCTAAGGACACAACGGACGTGACTAGGATGGTAGAAGGTGGGGATTGAACCAGTAACCCTCAGATTGCTGGCACAGCCACTCTACCAACTTCGCCACGCCGTCCCCTAATTTGCACGCAAACAGCACATGAGGCTTTTGCGTGTAGGCCCAGGTCCTCCAGTGCCTAAGTAGTATTGTGACTCGGCACACTGGGAATAGTTGGGGCAATAGAGGTAGCAGATGCATGTCACGACAATGTTTAACCAGCAGAAGCCACGTTAGCCAGCATTTTTTTCAAACAATTTATGTTATAACAAACATCCATTCATCCATTTCCTACCGCTTATTCCGTTTGGGATCGCAGGGGGCGCTGGTGCCTATCTCTGCTACAATCGGGCGTAAGGCGGGGTACACCTAGGACAAGTCGCCACCTCAACGCAGTTTATAACAAACATGGCATTTGTAACACAGAAAGCCAGCGTTCATATTTTTTGGGAGTTTTTTTTTGTCAGATGCAAATACTTGCTTTGAGTGAAATTAATAAATCTGTCCACTTTAACTTTAACCAATATAGAGGATTATATTCAACATGTATTTTGTCTGTATTTTGTCTGTTTGCCATGATGTACTGTTTCCTCCATGTCCACCAGAGTACACCATTGTCATGTGATCTCTTTTGGCAGCTATATGGTTACATCAGGCATGGACAAAAAGCTAAAAGTATTCGACATCAGAAAATTCCAACCAGTCAAATCCTACTTCCTGCCTGCTGGAGCTTCTTCTTTGTCAATTAGCCAGCGGGGGCTGTTAGCTGCAGCCACGGGCGACGTTGTCCAGGTCTGTCCCACCATGTTGCATGAGCAATCATCTGGTGTTCATGAAGTAATGCTTGTCATATTTGAGAATAGGATTTGTCTTGGATAAACAATGCTTTTATTTCCACTAGCAGCACCAGTGTATTCACTAATAAATCCAGTTTATATATAAATATTTATTTTTGTATTTTAATACTTTCAGTGTTTGAGAAGTATATGTCATCATTATATCAGTTAATCCTAAAACATGTACCCTGCCCCCCCAGGTATACAGGGACGTGTGGAGCTCTGAGACGGTGACTAAACCCTACATGGCTCACAGAGTACGGGCAGCAGCATGGGGGATGCACTTTTGTCCCTTTGAGGATGTGCTGGGAGTCGGACATGGACAAGGCTTCACAAGCATGCTTGTACCAGGTCTGATGTTGTGTTTTTAAACTAAAAATTAAGCCCATGGTGTTTCTAATTTTCAGTGAAAGCACATTATTACCAGATAAATATTTTAGAAACAAATGATTCAAAATAGTGACAACATTTCCAATATTGGTCATACTCTGTCTTTAGATTCATATCCAAATATTTGTAGTAGAATGATTTAGATTAATTTAAAGTGGCATATACACTGAATATAATATTTTAAATATAAAACAAACCAAACATAAGTGCCATTTTTCCCATAAAGGGGCACTATTACACAATACCAACTTGTCTTACCTATTGGTACTTGCTGTTTTGTCTTTGGGATCTGCAGAGGTCACCGGTTAGGAAAAATGTCACCGGATTATCTCTTATCTATGTGGTATAAATGTACCCAGACGGCCTTGTGCAAGTCCACCCTTCTACTCAGTGCTGTAGTCAATAAGCATCTTCTTTTTCACTATCCCCTTGTTGTGGGGCAGACTTGGTCGTAAATGGACATGCATCCTCCGCTGTTGCCATTTCTAATACAAAATAGCACATTGTTCAAACTTATGTCAGTAGACTCGCTACAAAAGCGCTAAAAATTACATCAAAGATGGTGGGGAGACGACGCTGCAGAAGTGAAGGCACGTAAACAAGACCGCATCTTCAAGAGGCGGTCAGAAAGCAGCTTGAAAACGGGTCTGTTAAACATGATCTTTGCAAACTTTTTACCAAAAAAATACCAGTACATGTTATGTAGACCAGTGGTTCTCAACCTTTTGTCAGTGATGTACACCCTGTGAACATTTTTTTAATTCAAGTACCCCCTAATCAGAGCAAAGCATTTTTGATTGAAAAAAAGAGATAAAGTCAAATACAGCACTATGTCATCAGTTTCTGATTTATTAAATTGTATAACAGTGCAAAATATTGCTCATTTGTAGTGGTCTTTCTTGAACTATTTGGAAAAAAAGATAGAAAAATAACTAAAAACTTGTTGAAAAATAAACAAGTGATTCAATTATAAAAATAAAGATTTCTACACATAGAAGTAATCATCAACTTAAAGTGCCCTTTTTGGGGATTGTAATAGAGATCCATCTGGATTCATGAACTTAATTCTAAACATTTCTTCACAAAAGAAGAAATCTTTAACATCAATATTTATGGAACATGTCCACAAAAAATGTAGCTGTCAACACTGAATAGATAGTACTTTATTGATTCCTTCAGGAGAGTTCCTTCAGGAAAATTAAAATATTGCACATTTGTATTTTTTTTTTACAGTTTTTACATTCATATTTTGTTGAAGTATTTTTCAATAAATATATTTGTAAAGGATTTTTGCTATTTTTACAATATTTAAAAAAAATCTCACATACCCCTTGGCATACCTTCAAGTACCCCCAGGGGTACGCGTACCCCCATTTGAGAACCATTGATGTAGACAACAAGGAAGTGTTTTAAATATAATAAATACAATTATAATACGAAGCCTTCATAATATTGGAACCAAACTTCTCATATGCCGATTTTGTATGAAATGAAAGGTTTTGTAAATAAAATTATATATTTAGTTTATAATTTGGCAGGGGTGTAAGTCATATTTGACTTAAATTTGGGCTGTATACATTTAGAATGTGACTGATGCGAAACAAATATTTGCTGTAACTATAAAGTGTCCGAACATAACAATACATTCATTCCTTGTTCATTTCAAGGAGCGGGAGAGCCAAACTTTGACGGCCTAGATTCCAATCCATACCGCAGTGCTAAACAGAGGCAGGAATGGGAGGTCAAGGCCCTTCTAGAAAAGATACAGCCTGATCTAATCAGTCTCGACCCCAGAGATTTGGGGAAGGTTGACTTTGCCACCTTCCAGCAGCGGCACCAAGACCGAGTGGAAGCCCTGGTCAGTCATAGGAGGCTCAAATATTTAAGTTACTGTACATTACGCTGCGACACTAACTGTTGTTGTTTTCTTCCCCAGGGCTATGATCCTCTTGCTAAACAAAGATTTGTCCCAAAGTACAAGAAAAAAGGTCGCAGCTCAACTGGCAATGTGGAAAAGCGGAAGCAGCAGGTGGCTGACGGCGATAAGAGGGTGAATAAGCACATTAAATCCAGTGGGCAGTTACATTTTGTGTCTTTGTAATTGTATCCACTGAGAGTTAACATTGTCAAATTATTCACAACTTTCAGATTCTGATAGCCCAAAGTATGGAAGACAAAATGAAGATGCAGAAGGAAAGAAAAGCAGAGGAAAAAAGGAAGTCAGAATTATTCAGCCAAAAATCAGCTTTGGACAGATTCAGGAAATAGAAAAGGACGTACCCTGATGCCAAAACTCTTCACATCCTGTGCGAAGGACCTTTTCACAAAACAACCCCCTGTGTGAGAACCAAACAAGTCATGCTGCCACAACATATAAAGATAATTAATTATGTAAGTGGTGTTCATCTGTAATCAATGTTGAGTGCTATGTTGGGGCAACTTTTGCCTAAAGCACTTCCTGTCCGCACAGGCAGCTGTCAACTAGCACATGCTTTTAACCATGACTGTTTTTATAGGCAAACTGACTTTATGGGTCAGATAAGATCAAATCAACACAATGTCAAAACTCTTGGATACAGGGAAAAAATAAATAGGTTTGGCTTGCAAAGTTGTAGTCAGATTGCTGCAAGGCAGTGTACAGACGTGTTTAACAATGGCTAATAATTTAACATCTAATAGAGAGTTTGACAGTTAAAGTTATACAGTAAAACCAATTACTTGAAATGACCATTATTTGTTATGTCAGATCATTGCCTATTAAACTCTGTTTATGAACCCACAATGGAATTGAAATAACATTCTGCCAGTACAAAGTCGCAATATTTTAAAGTTTCATGCATCTGTCAAGGTGATTGTTATTGTAGTTGCAGTTCTTTCTAACAAGCTTAGAAGCACTTGTTATAAATTATTGAAGTACAGTATATACCCATCCATCCATTTCTACCGCTTATTCCCTTCGGAGTTGCAGGGGGCGCTGGAGCTTATTTCATCTACAATCGTGCAGAAGGCAGTGTACACCCTGGATAAGTCTTCACCTCATCACAGGGCCAACACAGATAGACAACATTCACAATCACATTAACACACTAGGGCCAATTTCGTATTGCCAATCAACCCATCCCCAGGTGCATGTCTTTGGAAGTGGGAGGAAGCCAGAATACCCGGAGGGAATCCATGGAGTCACGGGGAGGACATGCAAACTCCAAACAAAAAGATCCTGAGCGCAGGATAAACCCAGGACCTTCGTATTGTGAGGCAGACACACTAACCACCAAGCATGCAAAAATAAATGTGTTGTGAAATAAGGAAGTCAAAGACCAGCCACACTTTTTGTTATCTTATGAGGACTTTGTCAGGCCTGTTCCCTGACATTCGTTGGTTGTGTTTAATTATTACACGGTCTATTTTGAGAACTTGAGTCATCATTAAAACGTGTGCATGTTGAAGCAAAGCAGGGAAACAAGAAAAGCTAAAACTTTTATTGACTGATGGCATTCCATGTTTCCTGAGTCCAAACACACTGCTCTGCTCTATTTGTTATGTAGCAAAGCAGCTGAGGTTAAATTACATTTGTTAATCTTGCGTCAACACAATGCTGACCTTCAGTTTATTCTTGCCATAAAACACATTATGAACACAATAGGGTAAAGTGTTGATGCATACCTTTTAAGGTTATATTACTGCCTCTGAAGTGACAGATTTGCTCTGAACTTTCCATTTGATGAAAAGTACAATATTTTCTTGTAATTAATACAACTTGCACTCAAAACATTTAATCACAGTAGATACATGTACTGTATGTACACATGTTGTTTTTCCAAGAAACATAGTTATTGAAAAACTCATTGACTACAAGTGCTTTAAAAGAATACTGTTATAGTACATGCGTTACAAATGTGAAGGCATGCAGCCTACAGGGGTGTAAATAATGTAGTCATAATTATATTGTGCAGCATACTAAGCCAAATATCTTAATATTGTGTGCTTTTGAATTTTGCTGGTGCAACTATTATGTGATATATCAATTGTATTTTCCTGTACTTGTCATTTGTCGAAAGTTGCACAAATTTTCGCTCTAGTTCAGTGGTCCCCTAACATACCGTATGTATGCATGTAATAGAACTTGTCAAAATTAACATTTCAACTTGTGATTATGCACACAAAATGATTGCAATAATCATGTATATTTGCAGATAAATCAAGCAATTTGTTTAGATTGTACTTGCCTTTACCTTAACTGCGGATGGCCATACAGTCAGTGATCAGATCAATACATATGTCAGTGCAAAGACTACTACAAAATACACCCAGATGCGACTATAGATAAAACTATTTCCACATTTTGGGTAAATAAATTACATGCATTGAAGTAAAACATAAAAATAAAAACATATATATATTGTATGATATTCTGACAATAAAAACGGACCCTTTTTTAAAATTAAATTAATCAGTGCCTCTCCACGTCAGTGCTACATTTTGTATCCACAATAGGTCAACAAGTATGTGCTCAGGGTTGGCGTGTTCCGGGGTTAAAATGCATGCCTGCTGGTAGGTCTGTTACTCACTCTCCTGGAGGGGAAAACTGATGTCATAATGCATTTATTTTTCCTAATATTTTCAGGATCTACCAGTAAGGTCCCAAGGATTTACAGGTCGATGACCCCTGCACTTGTTAGAATGTCAAGATACTACAAGGTAATCATTGCTATCCAGTCATAAGTATTCACATTTCAATGGCTGCTTGGATTAAAACATGCAGAAATATTGGGTGCCGGCGCAATGGTGAAGGATGCTGGAATTGCATTTCCAAGCTTCCAGTAGTGTGTTCCTTTTCTACAAAGTGACGTGTGTGAGTAAAAGCTTTTTTCTTAAAAAAAATAGACATCCTTTTCACCTTCTGAATAGTGTGTTCTGTTAGTACTCTGGTAGTGAGTCAAACTCACGCAAGACCGAGAGCCGAGCCCAGCAGGGCCCTGACTTTGCACAGGCACAGTGACGCTCGCATGCTCAGCCAAGAGCATGGCGGTGAAGAGTGGCTGTCAGCCCAGAAGTGCAGCATATCTCTGGGAGGGACGTGGTGCACAGAAACCATGGCCTGATAACAGCAACGTCCATAGGGCACGCTGGGACCACCAGAGAAGAGTGGGCAGTGTGTGGGCAGTATCCCTGCTGCACGGGCACAGAGACCCACAAACGCATCTTCAGGGGGAAGAGGTGTCGTCAGAGGTGACGCGGTGGCAGCCAATGATATTTTGAGCAATGCAGAGCGGGAGAGGACATAGGCCGTCCCGCTGCAATAGTCTGGAAAAACTGAGTGCGGGTATGCCCCTTTAGGGAGGTAATGCTTGCTGGACGGGTTGCGGTTCGGAGCCACGTGGAGATGCGCCCTACCGAGGTACAAGTCCACTTGTTGGTAGGGGCTGTGGCTCTTGCTCAGGAGGCGCAGCAGCGCGCTGGGATTGAACAGGACGTCGTCGTCCACTTTGGCCAGAAAATGAGCTTGGGCGCAAAAGCGGCGGACCCAGCTCAACATGGATACGGTCTTCAGGGTCAGATTGGAGTAGGTGTCCTTGAATCGCCCCTGAACCAGGTCTCCTCGCTCCCTGGCCTCCTCTATTAGCAGCTTGGCCAGTCCTGGGTCAGATGTTACACCAAGCATGAAGAAGGTCATGACTCTCAGGCCCCCCACATTGGTCTCCCCGCCCCATGTGTCCCTTATGGCTTGGCGTGCCCTCTGGTTCGCAGGGGCGGAGGTTACCATGGTGATGAGGTATGGCTTGGCGCGCTGGCAGACCAGAGGACTGGGCATGAGCAGGAACTCCTCTGCTCTGGTGGGAGGGGCGCTCTGCAGGGGTGAGATGCCGGCATTCGGCTCCAGCATTGTGTTCATACCCATGGACGTGATCCAAGACTCGATGACGTCTATGATGATAAAAGCGAGGAAAGCGGCGCTCATGGTCGCAGCACAAAAGACCGACAAAAAACCAGAGCGCCCCCCTCGTTTGCCAAACCGGGGCATACATACCCAGAGCCCCCTGGCGACCATCGTTGCTCGGTGTCGTGTCTCGACGCCTATGGCGGCTCTCCTCAGTCTCCCCTGGAAACAATGCCGGGGTTGTCATCGGATGCCCCTCCTCGCTAAAGTGGGCTACCCGGCAGCGCGCATGGCGGATGTGACGAGATGTACCGTTGCAAGGAGCGAGTGTCGCGTAATGGAGGGCGCATTTCCGCGAAGCGCGTAACAAGGCATGCTTCATGTAGGGGAGGAGCCTCGCTGACAGAGCCATACCACGTGACAGCTTTGAGACGCTGTTTCTGATACCGTATTTCCTTGAATTGCCGCCCGGGCGCTTATTAATTTAAAACCTCTTCTCACTCTTGCGCTTACTACCAAAGGCATGCAGTAAAAGTAAGCATGCGCTAATTATTTTAAAACCTCTTCTCACTCCGGCACTTACCAAAGGCATGGAGTAAAAATTGGAGTGTGATGTAAGCTTGGACCTTAAGTCTTTCTGAATAGCTCTTAATCTTCTTCCCTTTATGTGATTTCAAATTACCGGTATTCAGCCTCTTCCATTTTAAAAATGATGACAGGGGAAATGTCACAAGTTTGACCAGGCGGTAATACTAAGCATGCGCTAATTATTTTGGGAAGCGAGTTTGACCCGGCAGTAATTCAAGGCAGGCGCATACTATATGCCCTGCGGCAATTCAAGGAAATCCGGTATTTTGAATTCGACAACGCAATCTTTGCATCTGGAAAGTATTCACAGTGCTTCACTTGTTCCACATGTTATGTTACAGCCTTATTCCAAAATGGAATGAAGCCATTTTTGTCTTCAAAATTCAACACACAATATGTATTGTGTGTTGAATTTTTGTCATTATGGGGTACCCCATAATGACAAAAAGGTTTTGTTTTTTGGGGGGGAAATGTATTAAAAATAAGAACAGTTTGAAAAATAGCATGTACATGAGTATTCACAGCCTTTGCTTAATACTTTGATGCACATTTGGCAGCAGTTACAGCCTCAAGTATTTTTTAATACAATGACACAAGCTTGGCACACCAATCTATGGGCAGGTTCACCCATTCCTTATTTACAACACCTCCCAAGCTTCATCATGTTGGATGAGAAGTGGTGTTTTTTATCCAGAATGTCTCTGTACATTGCTGCATTCATATTTCCCTCTTTCCTGACCTGTCTCCCAGTTCAAGCTTGACACACCTATATTTTTGGGCGGTTTCGTACATTCATCTCTGCCCTTTCTTCTCTCAAGCTCCATCAGATCAAACGGGAAACGTTGCGGTTTTCATCCAGGATGTCTCTGCATTGCTGCATTTATCCTAGTCTAATCAGGGAGGTGACTAAGAACCCGATGGTCACTATCAGAGCTAGCATTCCCCTGTGGATAGAGGAGAACCTTCTTAGAGGACAACCATCTCTGCAGCAAACCATTAATCAGGCCTGTATGATATAGTGGCCAGATGGAAGCCTTTTTTTAGTAAAACATTTGCTAAAATGCACCTGAAAAACAATCAGACCATCACAAACAAAATTCTCTGGTCTGATGAGACAAATAATAAACTATTTGGCGTGAATGCTAGGCATCATGTTCGGAAGAAACCAGGCACTGCTCATCACCAGGCCGATATCATCCTTACAGTGAAGAATGGTGGTAGCATCATGCTTTGGGGGTGTTTTTCAGCGGCAGAAACTGGGAGACTGTTCAGGAAAGAGGGAAATATGAATGCAGCAATGTACAGAGACATTTTGGATGAAAAAATACACCTCTCATCCAACATGATGAAGCTTGGGAGGTGTTGTAAAGAAGGAATGGGTAAACCTGCCAAAAAAGTATTTAGTCAGCCACCGATTGTGCAAGTTCTCCCACTTAAAATGATGACAGAGGTCTGTAATTTTCATCATAGGTACACTTCAACTGTGAGAGACAGAATGTGAAAAAAAAATCCAGGAATTCACATTGTAGGAATTTTAAAGAATTTATTTGTAAATTATGGTGGAAAATAAGTATTTGGTCAACCATTCAAAGCTCTCACTGATGGAAGGAGGTTTTGGCTCAAAATCTCACATGGCCCCAATCATTCTTTCCTTAACACAGATCAATCATCCTGTCCCCTTAGCAGAAAAACAGCCCCAAAGCACCTCCATGCTTCACATTAGGTGTGGTGTTCTTGGGATGCAACTCAGTATTCTTCTTCCTCCAAACACGACAAGTTGAGTTTATACCAAAATGGATACATGGATGATACAGCAGAGGATTGGGAGAATGTCATGTGGTCAGATGAAACCAAAATAGAACTTATTGGTATAAACTCAACTCATCGTGTTTGGAGGAAGAAGAATACTGAGTTGCATCCCAAAAACACCATACCTACTGTGAAGCATGGGGGTGGAAACATCATGCTTTGGGGCTGTTTTTCTGCTAAGGGGACAGGACGATTGATCCGTGTTAAGGAAAGAATGAATGGGGCCATATATCGTGAGATTTTGAGCCAAAACCTCCTTCCATCAGTGAGAGCTTTGAATGGTTGACCAAATACTTATTTTCCACCATAATTTACAAATAAATTCTTTAAAATTCATACAATATGAGTTTCTGGATTTTGTTTTCACATTCTGTCTCTCACAATTGAATTGTACCTATGATGAAAATTACAGACCTCTGTCATCATTTTAAGTGGGAGAACTTGCACAATCGGTGGCTGACTAAATACTTTTTTGCCCCACTGTACATGTGTCTGCAAAAAAATATACTACAAAACATTTGAACATTGTCATTATGAGGCATTGTCTATAAAATCCTGAGGAGAAAAGGGAATGTATTCCATTGTGGATATGGCTGTAACATAACAAAATGTGGATAAAGTGAAGCACTGTAAATACTTTCCATAAACCGTCTAAGCTTCATTAAAAATGTATTTTGAGAGTTGCAAACAGTTTGTAATCTGGATTGATAATACAAATAGTTTTCTAAATACCAGTAGAACCAAAGAATAATGAAGCATGATATCAACCTTGATGGCAAACATAATCCAATCCGTAAACCGCTCTGCCAGCAATATAAATGGCTGACTTTATCGCTCGGCCACCACATTCCTTTGTGGTATTGGAGTTTGCCTTGGACGTTTATGCCACATGACATGGAATCTATTATGGGGAACATCAGTTCCAGACTGTGCTTATCACTGCACATATTACGTTTAATAACACATGCTGTATTTATTCTCATTTAAGCCGCCATCAGAAAATATTACCTGGATGATGGAGAAGTAGTGTGGGGGGAAAAAATCACACATACCACAGTTTGAGAATTACTGGTTTATGGTTGAGATCAGTGGTCTCAAACTCAATTTACCTGGGAGCCACTGGATGCAGAGTCTGGGTGAGGCTATGCCGCAAGAAAATATTTCTTAAAAAAATATTTTTAAATGTCTTTATTTTTATTGAACACAAAATAAAATCTAAATATAAATGAACAAGATGAGAATTAAGTAAATAAATCCGTCGTAAGTAATCCATCCATCCATTTTCTACCGCTTATTCCCTTTCGGGGTCGCGGGGGGCGCTGGCGCCTATCTCAGCTACAATCGGGCGGAAGGCAGGGTACACCCTGGACAAGTCGCCACCTCATTGCAGGGCCAACACAGATAGACAGACAACATTCACACTCACATTCACACACTAGGGCCAATTTAGTGTTGCCAATCAACCTATCCCCAGGTGCATGTCTTTGGAAGTGGGAGGAAGCCGGGGTACCCGGAGGGAACCCACGCATTCACGGGGAGAACATGCAAACTCCACACAGAAAGATCCCGAGCCTGGATTTGAACCCAGGACTGCAGGAACTTCGTATTGTGAGGCAGACGCACTAACCCCTCTGCCACCGTGAAGCCCCCCGTCGTAAGTAATAACAATAATAATTCGATTTCCCCAGTCCGCAACAATGTATACACATACTGTGATGTTATGAGCGAGGGAACATAAGAACTACACTACCCAGCATGCAACAGTAGTGAAGAGCATGCGCGGTAGCCCCGGTGAAGGTCGTATGTTGCCATGTCGGCTGCTAGAATGTGGTCATGGGCACGCTATGGAGTTTACAGTTACGGTAGCACAATTACCCCCAAACGGGCTAACATTACGACTAATGTGTTACACGTCTGATTCGCCCAGTGACTCTCTGTCGGAGTATCAGCGCTGGGGTTCAGAGCACCACAGTTTTGTATTGTCGCTAGGTTCTTCTGCGGAGTGCTTTGGAAGCTATCGGACCGCTCGTCTCCCCGGCCTGGACTGTTACAGCGGCGGCGGCGGAGGAAACGAGACGGAGACACACACACACAGTGAGAGAGAGAGAGCGAGCAGCCGGGCGAGCGAGGGAGGAAGAGCGTGTTCGAGTCTAGTGGAAAAGCGGCAAACTTTCTTTGCTTGCATCACGCAAGTGACGTTAATATTCGTCCCTCGAGAGCCGTATACCACACTGTGATTGGCAGACTCCTTCAGCTCCGCACACAATGCTGTCAGGCGCCATTCCTATAAAACTTGCGGGCCACACTAACATTAAACTTTCATATTAGGTTAGGGCTGCAAAATAATGTCTTGCGGGCCGCAATTGGCCTGCGGGCCGTGTGTCTGAGACCCCTGGTTAAGATGGACCTCTTTTTAATTATACATTTGACCAGCAGGTGGTACCTTGTGCCGAAGCGTGCATGCAACTTCGAGAAATTATCGAACCATGGTTCTGGTAAAAAAAATGGATGGATGGATGGTTCAACGCCTCACAAGGTAACCATCACTGCGACAAGTGTTCTTCTTGTTGCGAGAGCGTGCAGGCAAACATAGAGGTGGAGCTACTTCCGTGTTTGAATAGCAGTATAATAAAGTTAAAGTACCAATGATTGTCACACACACACGAGGTGCGGCGAAATTATTCTCTGCATTTGACCCATCACCCTTGATCACCCCCTGGGAGGTGAGGGGAGCAGTGGGTGGCAGCGGTGGCCACGCTCGGGAATAATTTTTGGTGATTTAACCTCCAACCCATAATGCTGAGTGCCAAGCAGGGAGGTAATGGGTCCCATTTTTATAGTCGTTGGTATGACTCGGTTTGAACTCACAAGCTGCCGATCACATAATATAGATTAATTATAACCTTGACATGATTATGTCAGAGATGTTTGATAATATAATCTGTAATATTTATGTTTGCGGGCGTGTACTAACATGAGTGTCTGTATATCAATCCGAGTGTGTGTATTCAGAGCCATGTACATGTGTTTTAAGTTGTCTGTGTCCTTAATCAGTCAATCAATGATCAATCAATCAATGATCAATCAATCAATGTTTACTTATATAGTCCTAAATCACAAGTGTCTCAAAAGGCTGCACAAGCCACAACATCCTCGACTCAAAACCCACATCAGGGCAAGAAAAAACTCAACCCAATGAGATGCTAATAAGAAACCTTGGAGGGGGCCAGAGATGTGGGACTTTTACGACACTTCTCACCGTTTAAGATTTGAGCGAACGCAGCCAGATTCATGGGTGTGTAATACAACCTGTGTGCGCATATTCAGAAGTGCATGTGTGTGTATCTATGATCTGTGAGAAGCAGGAACTCTTTATTTGCTGTCTTTTTTTACAATTGACTTTTGCAACACCTCTGCCGTCTCAGATTTGAGAGCGCGCATCCTGATTCGTGAGCATGTTATACAAACGGTGCACGTGCATTCAGAAGTGCATGCTTTCAATACCATCTGCCTGTGCGTCGCTACAAACCCTGTTTCCATATGAGTTGGGAAATTATGTTGGATGTAAATATTAACAGAATACAATGATTTGCAAATCATATTCAACCCATATTTGTTGAATATGCTACAAAGACAACATATTTGATGTTCAAACCGATAAACATTTGTTTTTTTGCAAATAATCATCAACTTTAGAATTTGATGCCAGCAACACGTGACAAAGAAGTGGCAATACATACTGATGAAGTTGAGGAATGCTCATCAAACACATATTTGGAACATCCCACAGGTGTGCAGGCTAATTGGGAACAGGTGGGCGCCATGATTGGGTATAAAAACAGCTTCCCAAAAAATGCTCAGTCTTTCACAAGAAAGGATGGGGCGAGGTACACCCCTTTGTCCTCAACTGCGTGAGCAAATAGTCAAACAGTTTAAGAACAATGTTTCTCAAAGTGCAATTGCAAGAAATTTAGAGACCGTAGATGTTGAAATCCCTTGTATTCTTGCAATTGAACTCCGAGAACCTACCTACTCAGTGGCCTAGTGGTTAGAGTGTCCGCCCTGAGATCGGTAGGTTGTGAGTTCAAACCCCGGCCGAGTCATACCAAAGACTATAAAAAAAATGGGACCCAATACCTCCCTGCTTGGCACTCAGTATCAAGGGTTGGAATTGGGGGTTAAATCACCATAATTGATTCCCGGGCTTGGCACCGCAGCTGCCCACTGCTCCCCTCACTTCCCAGGGGGTGAACAAGGGGACAAATGCAGACGACAAATTTCACCACACCTAGTGTGTGTGTGACAATCATTGGTCCTTAATTGAATATGGGTTGAAAAGGATTTGCAAATCATTGTATTCCATTTATATTTACATCTAACACAATTTCCCAACTCAAATGGAAACAGGGTTTGTAGATTAAATTATACATATGTATATACAACACTAATGTATCAGTCACTAAACTGAGGAATCAATTGACATTCAAATGGTTTGGGTGTAGGTGACAACCTTCCCAAACAGTAAAATTAATGTTGTCAAATTATTAATTTCTTAAATCAGATTCATCACCCGTTTGAATAGGATGGATTAATCAAAGGTTATTTTTGATTGTGTAGTTTAAATTAACTTGAAAAAAAATGCAATTTTATTGTCAGAATGTCATACATGAACATGTTTTAATAAGAGGTTTCATTTGAATGCATTGATATTGGTTTCCTTCAAACTTGGTAACATTTTTATCTACAGTACCACGTGGTGTATTTTGAAGAAAAGTTGCTCGTGAGAACACTACTTGGAGTCTTTTCACTCGTCTTTGCACTATATGCAAGTACATGTAATATATTCGGGTACTGTAACATTACACACAATTTGAACAATTTGAAAGTATTTGAATGAAGGAAAATAAAACATCCATCCATCCATTTTGCTACCGCTTATTCCCTTTTGGGATCGCGGGGGCGAAAATTTGGCGGAAGGCGGTGTACACCCTGGACAAGTCGCCACCTCATCGCAAGGCCAACACAGATAGACAACATTCACACTCACATTCACACACTAGGGCCAAGTTAATGTTGCCAATCAACCTATCCCCAGGTGCATGTCTTTGGAAGTTGGAGGAAGCCCACGCATTCACGGGGAGAACATGCAAACTCCACACAGAAAGGGATTGAACCCAGGACTGCAGGACCTTTGTATTGTGAGGCAGACGCACTAACCCCTCTTCCACCGTGAAGCCTGAAAATAAAACAATATTTGATTAAGTGATTCGTTGGTGTACCACTAAATAGAGCCATCGTAACACTGGAATAGCATATAATAAAAATAAATACTTAGAGAAACATTGCATCATATAAAATACATAGTATATAATAATAACCCACTGAAAATATTGCACAAAGGATATCAAGAATAAATAATAGCAGACGCGGTAGTTCTATGCACTCTGCTTCATATCTTGTAAAACCATTTGTTTGTACTGTTTCTTAGACTCAGCTGGCTCATACTGGTTGTATATTGTGCTAAATGTTCCTATTTTGAGATGCAAAAACATTGTAGTCACGTGCAGGCAAGCATATGTTTTAAATACAACATTTTCCAAGACGTTCTATTTCTCCTGTCTTGCTGAAAATGTACTTGCAGATGATGTATGTATATAACACTTGCTGCAACAAGGAGTAGACATGGTGACGTCATGGCTGTCTGTTCGCTCGCGTGAGTGGGAGGCGCGCGAGGACGCTACAGAGGAAGAAAAAAGGAAAAAAAAAAAAACAAGCATCCAACCAACAACGGGCTGATGGTGCGGGGTCACGAACTATGACCTTTAACAGCGGGAAAACAAAACATTTATTTAATAAAACAGCAGAGAACTTCAATTCTTTGTTCGTCCACTCTTGGAGGTAAGTGTTTGCCCGGAGTTGAACAGCATTAAAAACATATAGTGAGTGATAAAAGAGAGAAGCTAATCGTTAGCCAGCCGGTGCTGGTCTTCTTTTTCTGGCATCTCTGCTAGCACGCACATAATCTTGGGAAGATACTTCTTTTATGCACTAAGCCAACGTAGTGCATCACGTCACGTCACGTCACGTCACGCAGTGTCAGGTAGTCACTCGAATGTCTGGTGCTCAGCTCTGCTTGTGTTATGCTAACGTGCACAGCTAACGGTTGACAACGAACTCGACCTTTTTACCTTTCCGGGCACAGGTATGTTGCGGGAATGTCTCTGGGCTTTTTTAAATTTAAACAGCGGTTCGCTATACCGCCATTACAATGTCAGTAATCATTTACGTATCGGAATGAGAGAAAAAAAAAACCGGTATGCATGTAGCCCACTCATCACACAGATTCGCTTCCTGTGTTGTTGGCTGATTGCCAAATTCGCCATTTTTTTTGTGATTCGCAGTGTGGTCGGAAAGAAAGTTTTGATGGACAACTGCTGCACCAACCACGCAGCAGTGTGCAGCTCGAAGCCCCGCCCCTATTCGTTTGGCTTTTGATGCTGACTTATTACATTTCTTTGTACTGTATACTTTATTGCGTCACCTGAATACTGTGTCTATTGCTGGTTCCTTAAATTCAAATACAAGCGGTATTGTTTATTCTTCATCTATTTGGGCTTCTGCCCACACCTTTAAATCAGAGGTGTCTAAACTTTTTCCACTGGGGGCCACACACACACACACACACACACACATATATATATATATATATATATATATATATATATATATATATACATATACATATATGTACAGTATATACATACATATTTATATGTACAGTAGATACATGTATACATATAGCTGCTTCCATATACATATATATACACATACATATATATACTGTATATATATACATAAATATACATACATATACAGCATCCATCCATCCATTTTCTACCGCTTATTTATATATATATACATATATATATATATATATATATATATATATATACAGTATATACATATATACACATACGTACAGTATATACATATATACACATACGTACAGTATACACATATACATAATATATATACATATATACACATGTGTATACACATATATATACATACATACATATATATGTATATGTATATCTACAGTCGTAGTTAAAAATTTACATACACATATAAAGAACATAATGTCATGGCTGTCCTGAGTTTCCAATAATTTCTACAACACTTGTTTTTTTGTGATAGAGTGATTGGAGCACTTACTTGTTTGTCACAAAAGTACATTCATGAAGTTTGGTTCTTTTATGAATTTATTATGGGTCTACTGAAAATGTGACCAAATCTGCTGAGTCAAAAGTATACATACAGCAATGTTGATACTTGGTTACGTGTCCCTTGGCAAGTTTCACTGCAATGAGGCGCTTTTGGTTGTCATCCACAAGCTTCTGGTTGAATTTTTGACCACTACTCTTGACAAAATTGGTGCAGTTCAGCTAAATTTGTTGGTTTTCTGACTTGGGTTTGTTTCTTCAGCATTGGCCACGTGTTTAAGTCAGGACTTTGGGAATGCCATTTTAAAACCTTAATTATAGCCTAATTTAGCCATTCCTCTACCATTTTTGACGTGTGTTTGGGGTCATTGTCCTGTTGGAACACCCAAATGTGCCCAAGACCCAACCTTCAAGCTGATCATTTTAGGTTGTCCTGAAGAATTTGGAGGTTACCGTATTTCCTTGAATAGCCGCCGGGCATGTAATATGTGCCTGCCTTGAACTACTGCCGGGTCGAACTCGCTCCCCAAATTTATTAGCGCATGCTTACTTTTACCGCCGGGTCAAAGTCGTGAAGTCACAAGTGACGCTTCCCCTGTCATCATTTCCAAAATGGCGAAGGAGTTTTTATTTTATTTTACTATGTGTAAACCAGGGGTCTGGTTCCACAGCCATACAGATCACATTGATGGTTGTGATATAAAACAACATGTCTTTAACACGCTTACTAATATGCGCCACACTCTGTGAACCCACACCAAACACATTTCTGGAGAACATTGGCTCTGCAACACATTATAAAAGCAACATAAGAATTACCCAGAATTCCAATGCATCTATGACTCTTGGCTATATTATACACCCCGCTAGCACCAACCACCCCCCCGCCCGCGTCGTTTGAGGTGGGCGGGGTTGGAAGTGCGTGTATAATATAGCCAAGAGTCATGGTTTCATTGGAATTCTGGGTAATTCTTATGTTGCGTTTATAATGTGTTACAGAGCCAATTTTCTCCAGAAATGTGTTTGGTGTGGGTTCACAGAGTGTGGCGCATATTAGTAAGAGTGTTAAAGACAAGTTGTTTTATATCACAACCATCAGTGTAAAAGGTATGGCTGTTGACCAAGTATGCATTGAATTCTCGTATGAAAAACAGCGATAGGCATGCATCCGACCGACACGCAGATAGCATGTAGTAAAGATGGGCGCGATGACATGTTGTAGAGCAGTGGTCCCCAACCACCGGGTCGCAGCCGCAGAAGAATTAATAAACATTTTTATTTTTTTTTATATCACACTCAATTTTTTTACTGCATGCCATTGGTAAGCGCAGGCGTGAGAAGAGGTTTTAAAATTATTAGCGCCTGCTTACTTTTACCGCATGCCTTGAATAAGCGCAGGAGTGAGAAGAGGTTTTAAATTAATTAGCGCCCCGGCGGTTATTCAAGGAAATATGGTATCCTCCTTTTTGATTGTCCCATTTACTCTCTGTGAAGCACCAGTTCCATCTATCCATCAATCCATTTTCTACCCATTGGCAGCAAAACAGGCCCAGATCCTAATACTTCCACCACCATGCTTGAAGGTGTTTTTGGGATTAAAGGCCTCACATTTACTCCTACAAACATATTACTGGGTATTGGAGCCAAACAGCTAAATTTTTGTTTCATCTGACATCACATGGACAAAGATAAGACCTCATGGAGGAAAGTTCTTTTTCAGATGGAACAAAAATTGAGCTGTTTGGCCACAATACCCAGCAATATTTTTGGAGGAGAAAAGGTGTGGCCTTTAATCCCAGGAACACCACCCCTACCCTACAGTCAAGCATAGTGATGGTAGTATTATGCTCTGGGCCTGTTTTGCTGCCAATAGAACCCATAATAAATTCCTAAAAGAACCAAACTTCATGAATGTTTTTTTGTTACAAACAAGTAAGTATGTGCTCCAATCACTCTATCACAAAAAATAAGAGTTGTAAAAATTATTGGAAACTCAAGACAGCCATGATTATGTTCTTTACAAGTGTATGTAAACCTTTGACAACGACTGGCAACACTAAATTGGCTCCAGTGTGTGAATATGAGTGTGAATGTTGTCTATCTGTGATGGCCCTGTGATGAGGTGACGACTTGTCCAGGGTCTACCCCGCCTTCCGCCCACATGCAGCTGAGATAGGCTCCAGCCCCCCCCGCGACCCCAAAATATTATATTTTGACATTGAATAGTTGAATAATTTTGAAACATAAACAACATGACGACAATATATTTGGTATTTCATGCTATAAATCACAAATGTCTATGCAGATAAAGGAAGTTAGCTAATAGAATAAACATTGTTTGTACGCATTATGATTTTTGCATATGGCGTAGTTAGAAGTGAAGAGGGAGTCGAAGAGACAGAAATTGGCTATAAAATCCAAGGCAAAATCCTCTAAAGTGGAAACCGAAAGGAAAATGCCAGCTGCTTGGAAATTTGTTACGAAGGCTCATGTCAGATACTTAAATGCAAAAATGCCAAAGTAATGTGTGAATGAACCAAAGTAACATGTTAATGATGTAAAATGTAAAAACTGGATGAAGCATCTGTGGCTGTGAAGTGAACACTAGTAAGGTTGTAAATACTTCATAGACTAGGCTAACCCATATGGTTCGTGTGGATGTGAACACAAGTTGTAATTACTGCTGTAGTGACTAAATAACATTGTGACTCAAACAGACATAGTGATTCATTTGGATTAAAAGGCCATGTAAATATGTAAACTCTGTTGATCATTTTTCAATTCTTCAAACACCAAAACATCCGTTGTACACCCGCCTGGCTGGGGACCTGTGGCCACCAGACCCCCGGCTTAGTTTCTTTCTTTTTCATTAAGTCCAAATCACATGCCTGAAATAGTCATATATTATTATTCTTTATTATTATTTTATTTAACACCTAATTCTCTCGATCAACTTGTTTATCTATCGATTTAAAGTAAAAAACAAACACACCTGTTTTATGCCCATTTTGTCAAAGAAAACCCTGTTTTATGTGACACAAACACACATATGCAAGGTCTTCCCCTAAAAATATTTCAAAGTGGAATATATATTATTTATTATTTAAGTTATTGGAGCCTCAAATAGGTCAATATTTCATAACACCATTGATTTTACCTAATTATTGTTTTTTGAGTAAACGATTAATCAAAGCAACATAATATGAACCAAAGCTTTTTTCTTACAGAGTTAATAATTAATTTAAAATAATTCTTGCAGCTCTAACTTAGAGTAGCTCATAGAATTCAGTAGACACAAGCAGCTTTCAATTCTTTTAGTAATCCAATAATCTATCGATTGGTTTGTTTGATTAATCGAGTTCGGATAAACAACAATTTATAGCCGCGATGCGTGTTTTATTTTCTGCTTCCCATAACATTTCACTCATTTTTTCTAAAAAATACTTATTACCAATATTGTAATAACACTTTTAACATATGCACAATATAAATAGAAATTGAAAAAAAAAAAACCCTCTTTGCTGTTCGCTGCAACACAGACCACAGCACCCACAAGACTGCTCTCATGTGTGCTGTTGCAGTGGCCGGATGATGTCTGCTTCTTTAAAGTTCAGGATTTGATCAAGTTTTATTAATTACACTCATTAAACGATAAATCAAAGCAACAAATTATAAATTGAAGATTTTTCCTAATCAATTAATCGTTTTTTTTATTCGATTAATCGTTGCGGGGGGCACTGAAATTCGGGAGTCTCCTGAGAAAATCGTGAGGGTTGGCAAGTATTAGAATTAGCGGTGAATGCACCGCCGCTGTATAATACCGGCGGGCCAGCTCTAATGTTAGTTTAATATTGTCTCAAGGGCCAAAATAAATTACATGGCGGGCCAGATGTGGCCCGCGGGCCAGAGTTTGACACCAAAGATCTAGAGCAAACTCTTAAAGGTGCTGATAGCAACTTTAAGTGGCTAACTCGTGTGCGCTAACTTTCCAAAGTGTTGTAAGCAGGCTTCAAGTACGTAAACTACGCCCCACATAAGACACTCTCCAACATTAGTTACGTTTTTTGTCAGCTAATGATAGCAGTTTGGCAAAGTTCAGCTAATAATGTTGGTTAACAGTGAATGCATAGTCTATTAAACAGCACAGCCGTCAGTGATAGCCATGAATGCCAGCCTTTTTATTCGAACTTACAAACAATTTTTAAATTTAATATAATGCGTGATTATGCGAAATATTGACATTCAAATATATATATATATATATATATATATATATATATATGTATATATGTATATAGATATGTATGTATGTATGTATGTATGTATAATTTTACTTTGCTAAGGGTATAATAAGCTAGCCGGTGGGGTTCTTATTCCATTTTTTGGTTTGGAAAATTTAACCTTGAGCAAGTTGCAAACAGCTCTAATAAGGCAGCTCACTCATGAGGCTAAAACCAACATACAATTGCACAGACAGTGACTGGCCTCCATTACACATGTGCATCTCAGTAAATTAGAATAATGTGCAAAAGTTATTTTATTTCACTAGTTCATTTGAAACTAAGAGAACATTTAAAATCTCAGGACGTTTTGCCATTAATTTGCTGATAACAGTATGAACCAGTAGTAGTTATTTTGAATTATTTGACAATTTTATGAAGTACTGAATTTGGATGTTTATTAGCTGTGAATTCAAATCATCATTATTCTCAGAAAAATAAACACTTCATAGTTAAACTATAGAATATAAATCTGTTTATTGTCCTGGATAGGCATTGTTCTATTTTTTTAAAGACGGACCTTGTTTATCATGTATCCAATTTTAATGTACTTTTGGGAAAATGGTTTGTTGTTAACACAGTTTACCATTTCAATAATACAGAAATAACTTCCATGATCTGTGCCATTATTGTCTCGTCTCTTTGTTACAATGCACCTATGTTGGGGATTACTTATGCACCTTGCATTGTTCTTAACAGTCCTCACTAATGACCTTACATCATTATGACGCCCAGCCTGGATCTGCTTGCTCAGCAGAAAACTGACTTTAAGCACAAGCCAGAGGTGAGAATGGCTTCTAATATGGATTATTTATTACAGTATATATTTTTAATTGTAGTTGTATTGTCTTTTTTTATTTAAACTTCAGTGCTGTTTCATTGAGACAAGCTCATGTTGTTGTACAGGCTGCTTCTAGAAAATGCATGAAATTACTTGTGATTTGTACTTCTTGATTAAAATCAAGTGTGTTTACGTGTCTTTCACACCATAGGTGTACTTGTGCCCAACAGACTCTGACTCAGAGTCAGTCACGTCAGTGCTGTCAAGTTATTTCCAGTGAGGCTTCAGCAACGCCACAGCAGATTCAAGTAATGTCACACGGTAATATATTTTTTCAGTATCCTTCTTCAGCATTGTTTACTCCAGTGCCTTGCCCTCTTTTCTCAGATTGTAACTGACCATCAAACAGGTCAAAAGATTCAGGTTGTGACAGCCATGAACCCTTCTAGTGCTGCCAACCAGCGGTTCATTTTTACCACAGCTGATACCTCCGGAGCAGGCAAGGTTATTCTGACCTCTCCGGATAACCACAACACCAAGCAGCTCATCTTTACGTCTGCAGACAGCTTGATGTCAGGAAGAATACAGGTGATGTTTCCATCATAAAATGGTCTCTCATTAAAATAATATCAGGTCTATTTCGATGACTCATCGACTATCTTAGCGATTACTAATTGGATTATGATGTGTACACTATTTAATTGGTTCTAATTTACCCTTTAGCTTTTTAATTCAGTTTGATATATTTTTATGCAGGTGCTAGCGGTAAACAAATTATAACTACTTCAGAATTGTTTATTATGCACCTGCTGCAATGCAAGCAGCCCATTATATTATTGCTTCGTTATATTTTAACTATTCTCCCCATTGTTACAAAAATAATAATTAATATACTTTTGTTCATTTTAAAGCACGGACAGGCAAATTTCCAATTTTTATGGGAACAAAGGACAGTAAAACAGCCTAAAAACAACACCAAAGCTATTTTGCTTCCTCAAAATGAAAAGTGCATCCTGTGATGGTCATTTTGTGTTTAGAAAGCTGCACACAGGTATAGAGACACAGTTTAGCTGGCTAGCCAGGTGACAATCTAATTATCTTACTGAGGAGAGTTGGAGACAGCATCCTCGAGATGTCCGATATGGCTCCGCCATCAGATGTATCACCATAAAAAGCAAGGTTTGCTTTCATGTAGTTACGGTAAAATGTTCTAATACTTTTGATGTTTTCCATCACAGTGTTGTTGCCAGTGGCCAAAGCCATTTTGCTCTTCCTGTTGTTGCTGGTCACTGATCATGCTAACTTGCACATGTACGTTTCCGTCTGGAAAAACAGAAGCGATAAATGAACTGACTATTATTGACAAATTGATTTGTTGGCGACAAATATGCAGATTGGTCAACAAATTGTTGCATCCCTTATCTCAATGTTTATGTCAATGTCAAGAATTTGATTCTTAGTTTTGATGTGTAATGTTAAAAACATTTGTATTACTGAGTCATTAACATTTTTTCAACTACCAATGCTTCAATCATCAAGCAAAGAAATATTCAACAACCACTGTGATTATGTAAATTTTACAGTGATTGTTTAAAAAAAATGTCTTTAAAAAACTCCCTAATTTAGTCATTGTATCATGATAAAGTGTGAATGTAAAAACATTATTACCAGTATTTGTTTCCCCTCAGATTGTCACAGATCCATTGTCAATGGAGCACTTACTTGGGCAGTCTGGCGATTTGGGTCGGCCACAGACAGCGGAATACTGTGTGGTGTGTGGAGACAAGGCTTCAGGTGCACTAATGACTTTTTATTATCTGTATTCCTAATATCAAAATTCCATGTTTAAACATAGGTTGCAAACTCTTAAGTGAATCTCACACTTTAGGCCGTCACTATGGAGCGATGAGTTGTGAGGGGTGTAAAGGTTTCTTCAAGCGGAGTGTGAGGAAAAACCTTACGTACAGTTGCCGCAGTAAGCAGGACTGCGTCATCAACAAGCACCATCGCAACCGCTGCCAGTTCTGCCGGTTAAAGAAATGCCTGGACATGGGGATGAAGACTGAGTGTGAGTCCGCCACTCTCAAAATGCAAGTCAGGTTTGTTTAGATCAGTATTATTAAAAGAGGGAAGCAATATCCTCCCAAATGTTCATGTTTCCAATAAAACATACAAACTTCCTAAGTTACAGCAGTACTTTCCACTATAGTACTTTTAATTTAAAGTGAAACACCACTCTTTTTTGGAATTTTGCAAATTGTTTAAAATCCTTATGAAAACATGACAACAGATATATCTATTATTTAATGCATTTTAAGTCTTAAATAAATGTAAATAAAAGTCTGCTTAAAACAAAGCCACTGGTAGGTCCTCTATTCTGCCCATAAAACCCAATAAATAACCATCCAAAAAGCGCCCAAAATACTCCATTTACATTTTTTGACCTGAACATTAACAAAGTATTAATGATATATATATATATATATATATATATATATATATATATATATATATATATATATATATATATATATATATATTGTGTGTGTATAAAAAGAAAATGGATGGATGGATGGATATATGTATATGTGTGTGTGTGTACAATATTTGTATATATATATATATATATATATATATATATATATATATATATATATATATATATACAGTGGGGCAAAAAAGTATTTAGTCAGCCACCGATTGTGCAAGTTCTCCCACTTAAAATGATGACAGAGGTCTGTAATTTTCATCATAGGTACACTTAAAGTTAAAAGTTAAAACAAAAAAAAAGTTAAAGTACCAATGATTGTCACACACATACTAGATAGATGTGGCAAAATTATTCTCTGCATTTAACCCATCAACCTTGATCACCCCCTGGGAGGTGAGGAGAGCAGTGGGCAGCAGCGGTGCCGCGCCCGGGAATCATTGTATGCAATTCCAAACCTTGATGCTGAGTGCCAAGCAGGGAGGTAACTGGTCCCCTTTTTATAGTCTTTGGTACGACTCGGCCGGGATTTGAACTCACGACCTACCGATCTCAGGGCGGACGCTCTAACCACTAGGCCACTGAGTAGGTTTAACTGAGAGACAGAATGTGAAAAAAAAATCCAGGAATTCATATTGTAGGAATTTTAAATAATTTATTTGTAAATTTTGGAGGAAATAAGTATTTGGTCCCTTCAAACAAGGAAGATATCTGGCTCTCACAGACCTGTATCTTCTTCTTTAAGAAGCTCTTCTGTCCTCCACTCGTTACCTGTATTAATGGAACCTGTTTGAACTCGTTATTTGTATAAAAGACACCTGTCCACAGCCTCAAACAGTCAGACTCCAAGACCAAAGAGCTGTCGAATGACACCAGGAAAATAATTTTAGACCTGCACCAGACTGGAAAGAGTGAATCTACAATAGGCAAGCAGCATGGTGTAAAAAAATCAACTGTGGATGCAATTTTCAGAAAATGGAAGACATACAAGACCACTGGTAATCTCCCTCGATCTGGGGCTCCACGCAAGATCTCATCCTGTGGGGTCAAAATGATCATGAGAACGGTGAACAAAAACCCCAGAACCACACAGGGGGACCTGGTGGATGACTTGCAGAGAGCTGGGACCAAAGTAACAAAGGTTACCATCAGTAATACACTACGCCGACAGGGAATCAAATCCTGCAGTGCCAGACGTGTCTCCCTGCTTAAGCCAGGGCATATCCAGGCCTGTCTGAAGTTTGCCAGAGAACATATGGATGATACAGCAGAGGATTGGAAGAATGTCATGTGGTCAGATGAAACCAAAATAGAACTTTCAACTCGTCGTATTTGGAGGAAGAAGAATACCAAGAACACCACACCTACTGTGAAGCATGTGGGTGGAAGCATCATGCTTTGGGGCTGTTTTTCTGCTAAAGGGACAGGACGACTGATCCGTGTTAAGGAAAGAATGAATGGGGCCATGTATCGTGAGAATTTGAGCCATAACGTCCTTCCATCAGTGAGCGCTTTGAAGATGAAACGTGGCTGGGTCTTCCAGCATGACAATGATCCCAAACACACCGCCGGGGCAACGAAGGAGTGGCTCCGTAAGAAGCATTTGAAAGTCCTGGAGTGGCCTAGCCAGTCTCCAGACCTCAACCCCATAGAAAATCTGTGGAGGGAGTTGAAAGTCCGTGTTGCTCGGGGACAGCCCCAAAACATCACTGCTCTCGAGATCAGCATAGAGAATTGGGCCAAAATACCAGCTTTTGTGTGTGCAAACCTGGTAAAGACCTATAGTAATCGTTTGACCTCTGTTATTGCCAACAAAGGTTATATTGCAAAGTATTGAGTTTAATTTTTGTTATTGACCAAATACTTATTTTCCACCATAATTTACAAATAAATTCTTTAAAATTCCTACAATGTGAATTCCTAAAAAATGTTTTCACATCCTGTCTCACACATTTGAAGTGTACCTATGATGAAAATTACAGACCTCTGTCATCATTTTAAGTAGGAGAACTTGCACGATAGGTGGCTGACTAAATACTGTTTTTCCCCACTGTGTGTATATATATATATATATATATATATATATATATATATATATATATATATGTATATGTATATATATATAAAACTGTAGACCCGAAAATGGCAAGAACGACATGAAAAGAGGCTTTTCTACCCTCCCTTTTTTTTCGCGAGTATTTAGGCCCAATCGCTATACACCCCCTCACCTATTTTTAGCCCTATCTCTACATTTTGCGTGTTCCCGTTAACGTCGTGGTGTCCCAATGACTCTTTGCTTGTAGCGGTAGTGGACATAATGAAGGGTAGAGGGTATGATTCTAGCCCTTCAGAGTGAGCAAGTCAGTGAGCTGACTTGCTCATGTGAGGCAAGAGAAAAATGCACAATTTCTGCATAAGTTATATATTACAAGTTAGTTTGGAACGTTAGTTTGTAATGTTGGCCAGCTAGCCACACTATCTAACGTTAGGCTAAAATACTAAATAATATTACAAAAATACTACAACTTTAAAGCTTGCGAATGTGAAAACATTAACGTTACGTTAAGACACAACAGTTGTAAATGTTACCTAATGTTAGGCTAAAATACTAAATAATAATATTAAAATACTAAAACTTTATAGCTTGCGAATGTGAAAACATTAATGTTACATTAAGAGACAACAGTTCCAGATGGCAGCTTCTTCTCCGTCTAATTCTTTGTTTATTTATCAACCGAAGCATGATGAATGTAAAAAAAACCCATCTCTGCTAGAGCTGCAGCTATCGAATATTTTAGTAATCGAGTATTCTATCAAATATCCCGATCGATTAATCAAGTAATAGTGTCCATTGCTACATTTTTGGTCCTGTCCAGCTTCTCAGGAAAATCATATTGTTGATGTAGATGCCCATACAAATTTACTTTACAAAAGAGAAGTGTGAGATACTTCTCTTGTTGCCTTATTTGTATTTTGACTTTATTAAATGGATTTATATTATTATTTGGTGCAGCCAGGCCGAAGCCATATTTTTGCTTATTAAGTTTGAATTATACATGTTGGGTGTGCCCTCAATTATCACGTTTGGCCTAATTGTCTTTTATTTCCTAAACGCCTGTTTTCATTATTGAAAGCTGACACGCACAGCTGAAATGTGTCCGTGGTTGATTGTGCCAATTTGTGCGTGCTAATTGAAACAGGTACGTTCACAGCCCTATGGGCTGTGTTGTGTGACCGCATAGAAAAGTTTTTGTCTATCATGCGTTTTTGATGATTATTATACGGTGCTGTTTGAATTTTGGTTTCTCCACGCAAATCAGCTGATCTCTTTTCAACCCGCCAACAATACATTAACAATATAAAAAGACGGGGGTGGGGGGTTTGAGCGTGTGTGCCATATTGTCTTGGGTGTGATGATGTAATGTTTTTTTAGACTGAGGCGGACCTGCAAAAGTTCGACTCCAGGTGTCGTTGAGGACGAAGGCAGGTCAAAAGCGCCCATCATTGAAGTGTCCTCGGGGGTGATTTTCAGAACAGCCTGGTCCTGTTTCCACAGCGTCAAGGCCATTCGAAGGAAGTCAAATCGTAGATTAGGATGTTTGTTTTCCGCGAACAGACAAAACAATGACTTGTCTGTTCTATTCGTCCATGCTAGGGGCTCTCAAACTTACCGCCCGTCCGAGCACCCACTGGCAGAAATGTAGATCAGCGTCTATGCTATAGAGACTATAGTGGGTGCAAGTGCAAGCTATCCAAATATCATGTGGTTGCATGACTTGAATAACCCGAATAACTTTGCTCGACTACTTTCACATGGTTACCAATGAAAGGGTTAGCATAATGAATAACATTTATTTTACTAACACAACTTTTGCATTTACATTTGATAATAGATGACTTACCTCGCCTCTGGACAGCCCTCAATTGGATTCTTTCCGACAGGTGCTGCAGCATCAAACTTGTGCTATTGTGGTATGCGAGCTCCACTTTGCAATGTTTGCATACGACTGCGTTTTCCTTCGATTTTAGTTTGAAGTGTTCCCACACTTTAGACAACTTTTGGTGTTTCTTAATTCCTTCTGTTTTGCTATGGGTTTTGTCCACTGCCTTCTGCAGCGTCTGCCATTGTGAGTTATGTTGGCGAAAAAGTTGACTTAACTCAAGCGTATTTAAAGAAGTGGTGTTGTGCACTGCAGAGGGCGTATGATCTGATGTAAACACGCTGTGGAATATCTAAACAGTCCATGGAAAACATGAGCTTTGACTACTAAACAGGGCAAAATGCCATAAAAAAATACAACCTAATGACACCTTGAGTCAGTGAAGATTCCTTGAATATATTTTGTAATCGAATTACTCGAGTTACTGGAGCAAACGTTTCCGCTCTAATCTCAGCCATTAACTCCATTACTGTCGGGTTCGTTGTGTAATGGTGGAACTGTAGGGTTGTACAGTACATGGCTACTAACAAATTACTGTGGTACTAATGAATTAAAAAAGTTACTACTGCCTTTGGAAAACACCCAGTTATTTTTCATTCACATGTGCTGCCGTACGGCGCTGACGTTGCTGAGCCGAGGTGCGGCGCATTCATGTGTCAAAACGCACACACTGAGTGCATACAATCACAATAATTGTCAAAAAGAATAATGACAAAATAACAGCAATTCTATTGGTTAATAAAAAGGGTTTTTGAAATACAATATGAAGGTATCTGAGCTTAGGAACTGTCAATAAAGATGACGCTATAAACACAGTAATGCCGCGCTTAGAGCGCTGCTTTGAAACATGCCTCACCAAATGTGTCAATACAGCATTACCCCCATTGCTTCAAAATTGCTTCAAATTTAGGTAAACATTTAGAAAACAAACATTCAGACCTCCACAAGGAGTTTAAAGCGTGGCAGATCATATAGTTAACAGCTTCCCCCGTGCACATACACAGTAGTTACAAGGCACACATACAAATGGTAGGTTTGTTGAAAACTATTAGAGCAGTCTAAACTGCACATTTAATGTAAAATAATGCAAGTGAATAGACTGCATGTTGTTAAACATTCACACTTTTTCATTTGTGTTTTATCTTTAAGAATGTGTGTTTTACATGCTATTTGTCTTAACTGTGTATTTTTAGCCTTGTTTTCAGTGTTTACTGACTCAAAGTCTCATTAGGTTTATTGTTTTTACGGCATTTTGCCCTGTTTAGTAGTCAAAGCTCATGTTTTGCATGGACTGTTTGGATACTCCACAGCGTGTTTACGTCAGATCATACGCCCTCTGCAGTGCACAACACCGCTTCTTTAAATACGCTTGAGTTAAGTTGCATTTGTGTTAAAGCACAGGTCAATATTGGCAACCATAACTCATTTAATACAATGTTAATAAAGTTTGCTATTCTATTCTGATCTAATTCTATATTATGGCAGGCTTTATCTGATATGTGAAATAATTGTAAACTGTTAGTCGAGTGCAATAAGAAAAGCCCATGTGTTTAATGCACATTTTAAATTTAATTCTAATATTGTTCTTTGGATGCAATAAGAAGTATTTATTTAATCATAAGTTTTGTCATAAATGTTCCATTAAAATGAAGCCAATAATGATTTTTTTGTGGTCCCCTTTAATTTGGAAAGTATCAAAAAGAAATACATGACGATATACATTTTGGTACCATAATATCGGTGTCTGTAAAACTCTAGGGGGGACGTATGTGCAAACGTAACTATGTAGTCATTTACATGTCCAAATGTAAACTATGCAGTGACGTAGCAAGTGGTGCCCCAATTCCTGGGGAAGATTACAAAGCTCTACCTCTTTTTACTCGTAGTGGGTGAGAGCAAGTGGTAGTGAGTGAGTGGGTTTATTGAGATTTGTACTGAGAGTCATTCCTCATCTAAATGGGACCGTAACAAGATTCTATCAATGGGATTATATGAACATCCAAGCAGTCTGCATTCTAATGACTGCAGACTTTGTGTAGTAAGTGATGTTTTATTATGTTTGTTGGCTCTAATGAAGTCTGCAGTGAACAGTAATCAATGATGTTGGGGGAAAGAAGCAAACGTCATGATGCGTTTTTGGAAGTAACGAAAAACTTTGATCTTTTTGTCCCTCATAAAGATTGTGAAAAATGGCAAAATTAAAAAAAAAAAAAGTGCAGTTCCCTTTTAAATATTATTATAAATGTGCCCGTTACTACAAACTCTGTTTCCATATGAGTTGGTAAATTGTGTTAGATGTGAATATAAACGGAATACAATGATTTGTAAATCATTTTCAACCCATATTCAGTTGAATATGCTACAAAGACAACATATTTGATGTTCTAACTGATAAACATTTTTTTTTTTGCAAATAATCATTAACTTTAGAATTTGATGCCAGCAACACGTGACAAAGAAGTTGGGAAAGGTGGCAATAAGTACTGATAAAGTTGAGGAATGCTCATCAAACACTTATATGGAACATCCCACAGGTGTGCAGGCTAATTGGGAACAGTTGGGTACTATGATTGGGTATAAAATTAGCTTCCATGAAATGCTAAGTAATTCACAATCAAGGATGGGGCGAGGGTCACCACTTTGTAAGCAAATTGTCGAACAGTTTTAGAACAACATTTCTCAACGAGCTATTGCAAGGAATTTAGGGATTTTACCATCTACGGTCCGTAAAATCATCAAAAGGTTCAGAGAATCTCGAGAAATCACTGCATGTAAGTGATGATATTACGGACCTTTGGTCCAACAGGCGGTACTGCATCAAAAACCGACATCGGTGTGTAAAACGATATCACCACATGGGCTCAGGAACATTTCAGAAAACCACTGTCAGTAACTACAGTTGGTCGCTACATCTGTAAGTGCAAGTTAAAACTCTACTATGCAAAGCCAAACCCATTTATCAACAACACCCTGAAACGCCGCCGGCTTCGCTGGTCCCGAGCTCATCTAAGATGGACTGATGCAAAGTGGAAAAGTGTTCTGTGGTCTGACGAGTCCACATTTCAAATTATATTTGGAAACAGAGGACGTGGTGTCCTCCAGAACAAAGAGTAAAATAACCATTCGGATTGTTATAGGCGCAAAGTTCAAAAGCCAGCATCTGTGATGGTATGGGGGTGTATTAGTGCCCAAGGCATGGGTAACTTACACATCTGTGAAGGCACCATTTATGCTGAAAGGTCAATACAGGTTTTGGAGCAACATATGTTGTCATCCAAGCAACGTTATCATGGACGCCCCTGCTTATATCAGCAAGACAATGCCAAGCCACGTGTTACAACTGCGTGGCTTCGTAGTAAAAGAGTGCGGGTACTTTCCTAGCCCGCCTTCAGTCCAGACATGTCTCCCATCGAAAATGTGTGGCGCATTATGAAGCGTAAAATACGACAGCGGAGACCCCGGACTGTTGAACGACGGAAGTTCTACATAAAACAAGAGTGGGAAAGAATTCCAATTTCAAATCTTCAACAATTAGTTTCCTCAGTTCCCAAACGTTTATTGTGTGTTGTTAAAAGAAAAGGTGATGTAACACAGTGGTGAACATGCTCTTTCCCAACTACTTTGCCACGTGTTGCAGCCATGAAATTCTAAGTTAATAAAGTTTATGAGTTTGAACATCAAATATCTTGTCTTTGTAGTGCATTCAACTGAATATGGGTTGAAAAGGATTTGCAAATCATTGTATTCTGTTTATATTTACATCTAACACAATTTCCCAACTCATGGAAACCGGGTTTGTACATTACATATATACTTACATCATGTATATATAACCTTTATGGAGGTGATTGGATGTTTTTGAAGAGCTTTTATGGGTAGAAATTGAGCAACTCCTGTAGGTTCCATTGTAAGCAGACTTTTGACACATTCACATTTATATAATATTTAGAATGCATAAAAAAATAAAAACGTATGTGTGCTTTTCTTACATAAGGATTCTGAATGATAGGCCAAATAAAAAAGTGCAGTTATCCTTTAACATCACCTTTTTAAAATAATTGCTTTTAGCATTTTTAGTCAAAAAATATTTTTTTGGTGCCAGATCACTTTGTCTGATTCTGCCAACCTCTGGTAAAATAATTATCTGTTTAACAGACTATTTTAATAGATTCTACACTTCTAGTTCATGGCCTTCCTTCTATGTAAAGACTGTGCAAAAAGTAAATTCTAAAACTAAATGTTAAAATAAAACAAAACTGTTTTTTGTTCTTAGCTGTTCAAAGTGAAAGAAAACCAGTTGACGTGCCAAGAGAGAAACATGTCAACTGTGCTGCCTCCACACAGAAGATCTACATCCGTAAGGATATCAACAGTCCGCTCATTGCCACACCAACATTTATCTCGGAAACAGTGTCAAATGGCTCCAGGTTGGTTAGTTGGTACATGACCTCACAGTGGGTACCATATTTTTATCCGTATTTTCTGATGTTACAAAAACACCACATGTCATGCAGCTCAAGCCCGCTGGACCACGGGATGCTGGTTAATATCCAACAGCCTGTCATAGACACTGATGGAACGCTGTTGTTGGCGACTGACTCAAAGGTACCGCTCTCGTTTTTTGTCATTTGTTAATCTAGGATATAAAATATGTACTACAGATTCTTCCTCTATCAAAGTGGAGGTTTTGTTGTTTGTTGATCTATCCATCCATTTTCTACCGCTTGTCCTTCTCCGAGTCTGGAGCCTATCCCAGCTGAAGTTTGTTAATGTGCTGGATTCTTAGTTTTGTTAATGTGCTGGATTAATGGTATTAAACTATTTATGCAAATGCTATGTTGTGTGGGTCATGGCATTTAGATAATTATACACTTTTTTTTTAATACGAGAATAATTCATTAATTCTCATGAAAAGATTCCGGCATATAAATGAAGTAAGCATCTCTGCAGGTTATTTGTAAACTAAATCAAGATACATTGTCTTGTCTTGGCATTTAAGTTCAGAGTTTTGAGTCCCGGGCGAGAGTTGGTCAGGTGACTTGGTGAGCCATCGTTGAACTGGAAGCACACTGGATCTTAAATTCATACATAAATTGTACTTCCTTTTTCAGACCAGTTTAAGTTCATACATAAATTGTATTTCCTTCTTCAGACCAGGCCAGTCTGCATAGCATTCGCTACAAAATAAACTGCACTTCCTGTTTTTTGTTTATCAGATGGAGTCCAGCCATGGTGATTTGGGGACGCTAGCAAATGTGGTGACATCACTGGCCAACCTGAGTGACTCATTGAAGCAGAATTTGAAAAATGGAGATTCATCAGACTGCCAATATGTAGAGAATAGCACTACAGAAATAACACGGTCAGTCCTGTCAGCAATGCACACAGATGCAGGGAGATTTATGATTGGAAACCTCCCCAAGAGGGCCCACACAATATTTTATTTTGATGTAGTACAAAATCAGACAGTTTCAACTGGTAAATATGTGTGTGAATGGGTGAATGTGACATATATGTAAAGCGCTTTGGGTTTTGTGGAGATACAGTTAAGGGCTTTATAAATATAGACCATTTACCATATTACAATTTTGGGCCAGACTTACTAAAGGTTTGTGTGTATTAAAACACGTGCAAACTTGATAGCACACGCAAAGCTGATCTACTAAACGTGTGCAAAGGGGATTGCGTCTCTTAACTGAGCAGAATAAGGCGCGCAATCCACTTTGCGTCTGTTTTCATTAATATGCAGAATATATGCTGATAATCAAAACGCCCACAATATGGGAAGCAAATATAATTAGCATGTGCAATGTGATTTATCAACAGTCCTCGCCGTTTTGCAGGCCCTATTTTGCCTTTTATTTAGCATGTGTCAGCATGACGTGCAAACCGATAGTTCTACACACGGCTACAAGATCAGTGCTCTCGCTGCAAAGGACAAACGATCCTCTGTCCTACGTGTGTGTCAACATTTTGGATGGTAGGAATAAAAAATATTAGACATATTGTCACTTTGGCTCATCATTGTTTATAACTTAAGAACTGCTAGAGGAGTTAAGGGCCTGATTAAAACTCAATTCAACTGATGTACTTTGGTGTCCTTTAGTACTTTTTAATGTTTGTTTTTTTCATATAGAATATATATTAATGAAACATTTCTTTTATGAAAAAAACTTAAGTGCATCCTCCCTCCTATGCACATTCAGCGTTAAAAACAAACGACAAAAAAAATGGTGCCAATGTACATGCACTGCAGGACTGCTGCTAAAATGCCCATAAAAATGGCATTTATGTATAACAACATAGCAAAATGCCACAGGTGATGATAACATGAATGTGCAGTAAATGAGAGTGTCTTTGTGGTGAGGCCCCGTATAATAAAAGCAAAATACTAATTTAGAAAATGCGGTCTGCACCACTTTACAATTGTACGCCGTCTTAAGTCAATCGCACGCAACACGCCCATGATAGTACACACTATTTTATAGATTGCTCACGCTGATTACCGTGCTGTATTTGTATCTTAGTACATCAGGCACTTAGTGTACCAATGTGTGGTCTTCTCTGATGTAAATATTATAAACGTTTGTAATCATCAAATAATAATCTTGTTCACAGTGCCTTTGACACCCTGGCCAAAGTGCTCAATCCACCTGATGTTGGAGTCATGGCTGACAAGTGTCTTAGCGGGACAGCCTTTCAACTCATCGGCCGAGACCAGGAGACCACAATCATTGAGATTGAAGGGCCGCTGCTTACAGATGGCCATGTCGGCTTCAAGGTGGTAAATCCCAACATTATTTCTATGGATGTGGGTTGAGATTAAGAGATGTCATTGTGAGTGTGTGAAGCACCTTGAGATACTTGTGATTAAGGGCTGTATGAATCCATTTTGATCGATTGATTGAAAATGCTCTTGTATGTCTCCTTGGTGTAATGTGGATACTGTTGTCTTGTCTTATCTTCCCTCTAGCTTACCATGCCTAGCCCCATGCCTGAATACCTGAATGTACACTATATCTGTGAATCTGCCTCCAGGCTTCTCTTCCTCTCCATGCACTGGGCGCGCTCCATCCCAGCCTTCACAGCTCTTGGGTGAGGATGTTCTCTGTGCACAATTAGGGCAAAACCAGCATAATAGTAATAATCATCACGCTCTATTCCATTTTCATGTCTGTCTTAGCCAGGAAGCAAACACCAGTTTGGTGCGAGCCTGCTGGAATGAGCTCTTCACTCTGGGTCTCGCTCAGTGTGCTCATGTGATGAGCCTATCCACCATCCTGGCTGCCATTGTCAACCACCTGCATTGCAGCCTCCAGGATGGTATGGACCACCGACCTCTTCATCTCACAGTAGGACACACACACAAAACATTTAATTTGTAGTTGCTTCCTTCCAAACTCTGCCCAATTCACAGATCTTTGATTATGGAAGAAGATACAGAAAATCTCTGGTTAAGAACAAAGAACATTGGTTGTAACAACCTTCAATCATTTCTAATAAATGCATTTCATTGCAGTGTCCTAGATGATGGACAAAGATTTCACATTCTAATGTCAGTTTAAAAAGTTGATTATCAAACAAGAGTATGTTATATTCTCTCTCTTGTGTGGCCTGAGTAAAGCGGAAGAAGTTCATTCAATCATTGTTTTGCAGACAAGATGTCAGGGGACAGAGTAAAGCAGGTGATGGAGCACATCTGGAAGTTCCAGGAGTTCTGCAACAGCATGACAAGATTGGAGACAGACAGCTATGAGTATGCTTACTTGAAGGCCATTGTGTTGTTCAGTCCAGGTGAGTTTTTATTAGATATGTCCGATAATATTGGCCTGCCGATATTATCTACCGATAAATGCTTTAAAATGTAAGATCAGAAATTATCGGTATCGGTTTTTAAAAAAGTAAAATGTATGACTTTTTAAAACGCCGTTGTGTACACGGACGTAGGGAGAAGAACAGAGCGGCAATAAACCTTAAAGGCACTGCCTTTGCGCGCCTGCCCAGTCACATGATATCTGCGGCTTTTCACACACACAAGTGAATGCAAGGCATAATTGATCAACAGCCATACAGGTCACACTGAGAGTGGCCGTATAAACAACTTTAACACTGTTACAAATATGCGCCACACTGTGAACCCACACCAAACAAGAATGACAAACACATTTCGGGAGAACATCCACACAGTAACACAACATAAACACAACAGAACAAATACCCAGAACCCCCTTGCAGCACTAACTCTTCCAGGACGGACAATATACACCCCCCGCTGCTACCCCCACACACACACACACCTCAACCCAGCCCAGCCCACCTCGATCTCCTCATGCTCTCTCAGGGAGCGCATGTCCCAAATTCCAAGCTGCTGTTTTGAGACATGTTAAAAAAAATAATGCACTTTGTGACTTCAATAATAAATATGGCAGTGCCATGTTGGCCTTTTTTTCCATAACTTGAGTTGATTTATTTTGGAAAACCTTGTTACATTGTTTAATGCATCCAGCGGGGCATCACAACAAAATTAAACATAACAATTTGTTAATCCCATGGCTGAATATATAGCGGTATCGGTTGATATCGGTATCGGTAATTAAGACTTTGACAATATCGGATATCAGCAAAAAAGCCATTATCGGACATCTCTAGTTTTTATAGTTATCATTTAAGCTGTTATAGTAAAATGTCTCAGATTTTATCAAAATAACAACATAAATTTTAGGGATATGTACCGAAACTTAGTACCATTGTAAACTATGTAGCTATCAGTGCCTTATTTTGGTGCTAAGTTTAGCTAAATTGGTTTAGCTAAGGTGGAGTCACCTGTGGTAATGAGTTACGCTTGACCTTAGTTTTTCAGTTCACAGATGAGAGTGAGTGTCAACCCTAAATGAACCTACAGTCCTGTAAAGTCGGCAGAATATCAAGGAAGTAGGAGGGCACAAGTCAGCCTTTGTTGGCATCCAAAAAATACCTATAGTTCTCACAGTGTGTGGATTCCATACTTTCAACCCTACCAACATGCTTTGTAAAATTGTTCTTCACTCCTGGTTCCAACCCAGCATGCAAACATTACTGCCCTCGTTACCGCTCAGAACCTTACATAATACTTCTCGTGCTACACCACTGTAAACTCTCACCCATTTGGTGCTCTGTATCGTTGCTGGTTTTACTGTGATGATTATGTGTTGTGGATTTCATTCAATAGTAGTGAATGTATTCGTTAGTAATTGTATTTCCATTAGGGAAGTGTATTAAATTAGTATCGTGTAAGTGTTCAAATTGCATATTTTATCAAATTTTGTGAAAATAACATAAAAACTGGTTTTGATAAAACAGTTATCCATCCATCCATTTTCTACCGCTTATTCCCTTTTTGGGGTCGCGGGGGGTGCTGGCGCCTATCTCAGCTTCAATCGGGCGGAAACAGTTATTTTTTTCTTTATTTAAGTACGGGTTTGGGCACCATTTAAACATGGGCGCACTGTAAAACATTCTATCATTAGTCCGTTCAACTCATAGATATAGGCTCTCCAGCTCCTTTTAAATTACAATTCAACTTCATCATTGTCACTGGTGTGATGGCTTTGCTTTGATTTTAATAGTAAGTTCAGTCTCATGGGGTTGAGTAAAATTAAATGGTATTGTAGTTAGAGCAACATTCCTCGATTAGTTACTGAGTTTCAACGTTCAATCGCTTTGTGGATTAACTCATTACGCTAAATTAAGATAAATCATAATCTTACGTTACCGATAGAACGGTTACCCAACTTAATACATCATTAGAAATTTCGATTTCAAAATAAAACAACTATTTTTGACGTAGCTTTTCCTATCAACTTGAGAAAATGAAAATGTAAAATTGTTTTTTATTTGAATGTCTGTTTCATTTTGAATGATGCTACCAAGTTTACCAATCACAATGGTTTCTTGCAGCTCAAATTACATTATTTATAATTTTTCCCATTTAACTTATAAGACATTTTCAATAATTTTCTATTGTTTTTTATTTTTAGTTCTTGCAAAACAGTGATACAAACAGAAATTTAGTTTGTTTTCCATAAATGTTGTACTACTTTTTCCAGTGTCTTTATTAACTGCGCAAATTTACCAATGTAAAATAACTCAATTACTTCCTGTATTCCTGAATTTGAAGCATGCATACCTGTCATACCACGCAGAGAAATAAAGATGCCAATTGATGCATAACCGTCTGTATATTTTCAAGTACAAAATGATGTAATTGTAGTCCCACTCACTGCACACAAACCTCTGGCTTAAAATGAAAAACTTGTGACACTGACTTCTTAAGAGCTGTAAATGTAGAGATTACAGCACATTTATAAGTGCAATCTGCAAATAAACATTAAACTATTTCCTTGTTTTAACTCAACCCACATTCCAAACAATGAGTCAACCTTAACAAGAAATGGCTGCAGAAACAACTATGTACTTTATTAGTGGGCCTTATTAGCTTCAAGGTTGCAAGCAATTTCACTAAAGTTAATTTCTGAGCCCTTGTATTTGTGCAGAGGTCTCTTCTGGTTTATTTCCTTTGAGCACCCTTTGCAAAAAGTCAGACATGTTATTCATGGGTGCTAAAGGTTTAAGCTGTAAATTACTCCCATCATCATTGCAAAACTTTGGGCACAGGTCGTAGGTTGTAAAAAATGATTGTCTCTTCTATCAAAAACTTTGACAGGAAATGTCCCGTTTGTCATGTCCAATCAACAGTCCAACCTGCATTCCTCTCGTTATATCGTTAAGGGTTTCTCCTACACCTGATGAAGCACAGACAACCAATGTCTTTTTTAAATAATCATTTATATAAATGGTTGAATATACTGATTCACTGTATCTTGTTTGAGTTAATGGAATTGATTGGAAGATTAATTCAGATATTTTAAACATACTAAATAATAAAATATATTAAAACTCATTTTTGAAGTTAAATTTAAGACTCCAAGGTGTTTCAAAAACACTCAATTCACAGGTTGTCATCAGGTGGCGTCTCAGCATCTGCAATAGAAAGTAGTACCCTTTTGTTAACCATTTTTCTCTATATTTTGGATGAAATGTGAAGATGAAACTTATCTGCATTTGTAAACAGGTCATGGTGTCCACTTTTAAATGTAACCATTTTTTTAAAATGTTTTTTTCCAAGATTAAAATTGGTACTTCTTCCCCACTGCATGCCTGCTTCCTCCTGTCCGCTGCTGGTCAAATATTGTTTAATGCCTCCACACACTATCACCATGCCCACTTTAACCTGAATAATATAAATATATTCTACATATATTTTACATTTAAGTGCAGTCAAGAAGGAACATATGCATTATACAGTGTGATGGCTGTAATCAAAACTCAGCAATCCTAGTTGAGTGAAAATATCAAGATTAACCAAGGTGAGCTAACTGAGCACATAACACGTAATCCTAAATGTCACTTCAGAAAGTGTAAACCATCAAGTTCAAAACTAAAAAACTTTAAAAAATAGTTGACGTACCTGAAAGAAGCTGTTGGTATTTATAGTGCATCGTTTCAAAAGTAACACATTTGCATCAACTTATTTGTGCACAATAACCAAACCTAATCAATATTTATGTTTCATCAGATCATCCAGGTATGGACTGCGGCGGGCAGGTGGAAAAGTTTCAAGAGAAAGCCATGATGGAGCTGCAGGACTATGTGCTGAAGACATATCCAGAGGACACCTACAGGCATGGACAACATTTATACCTTTCAGAGTTCACAAAAGTCAGCTTTGTTTTTAGTATTTCAAAATGCAAAAACTGCTCTCCGTGTGCAACTCCAGGTTGACTCGTGTTCTGACCCGTCTGCCAGCGCTGCGCCTCATGAACTCAAACATCACAGAGGAGCTTTTCTTCACTGGGTTGATCGGTAATGTTTCCATTGACAGCATCATTCCCTACATCCTCAAGATGGAAATAGCTGAATACAACAGCCAGGATGCTGACCCCACAGCGTGACTGACGTCTCTTTCTTGGGAAAAACTAAACCAGAAATGTCCTCTTCAGGTACTCTTTGTCCTTTTAGGGTTTGTTTTTGTCAAAGCCCTTATGAGCATCCTGCATTGACCTCTTGTTTTCTGTGCTCATTACTCACAAATCCCTCTGTATTTGTAGACATACAAGCTAATTCCATGTTAAACCCCAACCTTTCAAATTGCTCTTGTTGTATTATGCATTCAGGATGATAATATACATGGCTCATTCAAAATGAGCTTTATGAAATATATTTAAATGTCCCCTGTCCCTGCATTTTAAATGTACTTTATCATTGGTGCGGCACAAACTGGTATGCAATACCTGGTCCTGTGCTTTTTTCTGTAATGTAAGGTAATAATGAATAGATATATGCATTGCAATGCCTTTACTAATGGGTTTTCTTATTTTGGAATACATGGAACTAACAACTGGAAAGAGATCATCCATCAGGTACTCAAAATCTACTCAATGTAACAGCAGCAGACCTCAGTCTTTTAATGTGAAAAGTGATTTAGTGATAGCTCATTTACACTATTAGTTCATGTATTTATTCAGTATTTAAGTTCTAGCTTTCTTACACACAACCAAATGAGCAGATTAGATTGTCTATTTGTATTTTTTATTGCTAAGTACTAGTGTTTTTTTTAAAATGTTTTTATGTTTTTTTATGTTCATGTAAACTTTTTATTGGTGGCCTACCTTGAATATGGATAATATATCCTGTGCAATCACCTCATCACTTTTCCCTTTATGACAATCATTTGTTTATTTCTTAGCCCATCAGTGTCTCTCTTGAGTGTCTCAACTTTGTATATTTATTTATCAAAAGCATTTATAGTTTTCATTTACCAAGTATTACATACATATATTTGTTTGAAAACATGTTATTTATGTATAGCTATGGTACTGTGTTTGTGCTTGAATTTGAACTAATGTGCACATCAGTCAACTTCAGTGGCGTTTGAACATCAATCTTTATTAAACTGAACTTTGTGTTTTTTTATGTTTTCTAAAAGCTATACTATGTTCTGAACAATGTTGCTTGTTGCATACAAAGTGTACTTAAAACAGAATTGGGCAGGTTTCCCGGATTTCGAAAGGAAAGTAAAAAGAGGAAAGTATCTGGAGGACTTTATGCAGCAGTTTTCCTGCTTGGATAATGATTTAGAAAATGTATCCATGAATGACACGTTAAAACGTTTCTAAATGCAGAACATGTTCATTTTAATTTGGGTTTAAAACCCATTAAGACTTTGTAAAGTCCTAGGTTGAAACTTACTTTTGTACATGTAATGTCATTAATATGAGTGCATGTTGTTTTTAAGCTGTTTTATAATGTTGTTGTGGTCTGCCCTACTAATCAACAATTTTATAGTGCATTGCCATGCATGAAGAAGTGGCTTATTGCATTTTATTAAATGCTGTTTGGAAAAATTGATTGATTTAAATGTTGTGGCTGTCCTCCACTTTGTAACATATCTGAAAACATTTTTTTTTCATCTCCGTGGTTTGACCAAGGTTAACACTTTCAACAATGAATGTTCCCAACTTTAGCTCACATATTAGTTCAAAATGGTACATTTGAGTCATTGTTTGACCCAAGTTGATTGCAACCTTGCATTTCTACCTCACTGATGGAAATGTAATTTAGTCGATTAACTGCAGTCCTTTGTTAACATTCCAGTCGCTGAGGCTGGCTTTGTCAAAGCCACGCATATGAAAAGAAATAAAACATTATACAACAAATTTGCCAGTCACATCGTCAATTCTCACATACATAATTACACCAAGAATAGCACGGTGAAACAGGGGTTAGAGTGTGTGTGTCTCACGATAAGAAGGCCCGGGTTCGATTCCCAGGCTCAGGGTCTTTCTGTGTGGAGTTTGAATTCCATTCCCCCCCCCGGATTAAGTGAGTTCCCTCTGGGAACTCTGGCTTCCTCCCACCTCCAAAGACATGCACCTGGGGATAGGTTGATTGGTAACAATTTGACCTAGTGGTTGATTGATTGATAGTTTTATTAGTAGATTGTACAGTTCAGTACATATTCCGTACAATTGACCACTAAATGGTAACACCCGAATAAGTTTTTCAACTTGTTTAAGTCGGGGTCCACGTTAATAGGTAATAGTGTGTGAGTGTGAATGTTGTCTATCTGTGTTGGCCCTGTGATGAGCTGGCTACTTGTTCAGGGTGTACACCGCTTTCCGCCCGAGTGCAGCTTGGATAGGCTCCTGCACCCTTTGCGACCCCGAGAGGGATAAGCGGTAGACAATTTACGGATGAATGACTACATAGGCGCCGATCTACATTTCTGCCAGTGGGTGTGTGTATTTAAAAAAAAAAAAAGACGTTCAGCGAAGTTGGTATACCATATGATTTTGGGCTTTTTTATTTTGGAAAACTAACCAAACTCGCCACAACATTAACTACAACAAGATTGATATTTCAAAAATAATTTTAAAGAATGAAAGTTGCCATCAATCCCACGTGGGTGCTCGCCATTGTCCGCTGGTGCTGGCATGTTGGGGCCCGAAGCACGCACGAGATCAGCGCTTATGGATGACTACACTTTTATTGCAGAAACCAATGCATCTACCTTTTGATTTTGCCTCCAGTTGTGACAATCTGTCACTTAATTTCTGATAGTTTTTCGTGTTTTGTACTTTATTTCCTGTTCAGTGCTCTTATTTTTTTATACTTCCTGTTTACTCCGCTGAGCACTGTTTTTGTAACACTCGCCGTTGATTGGCAGCGGTCCTCAGCTGCTGTCAATCAACATAGGTCTATTTATGTTTCACTCAAGCACTCCTCAGTGCTCGAAGTTAATATCATGTTGAGAACGTTACTTTGCACAACTGCTTTATGTTTGCTTTTGTTATTTTCTTATGTGTATTAAATTCCTCTTACCTTCACTCAACTCTCCTGGATTCTTGCATACTCGGGGACACACAACTGCAGCCATGCGACATCCCAACAGTAACTTCGAGCCAGAAAATTGTGACCTCGCGAGAATCCCTGTCGGCAATCTTCAGCCGATGTTCTGGACCGCACATTTCCTGGAGGACTTGAAGGCCAGGTTTGTGCGGTCCCATTCTACAGACGCGGACCCTCTCCCCGCGGCAACGTCACCGGCTTCGGCTCTCCGACCGGCGCGTCCCCCGCCGCCATCTTTCCTCTCGGTTCGACGGCTGGCTACGGCTCTCCGACCAGCACGTCCGCCACTTCCTGCATGCCTCGCGGCTCCCGCGGCAACGCTACCGGCTACGGCTCACCGACCGGCGCGTCCTCCGCCGCCATCCTTCCTCTCGGCAACGCTGCCGGCTACGGCTCACCGACCGGTGCGCCCGCCTCCTCCTTCACGTCTCGCGGCTCCTGCGGCTTCGTCGCCGACTGCGGCTCTCCGACCGGCACGTCCGCCGCCGCCATCCTTCCCGTCGTCTGCTGAGCTGCTTCTCCCTGCTCCTACGCAGCTTCCAGCGGCTGCTCCCCGGCTGCTCTTTTTGCCAGCTCCCGCTCTCTTTTTTGGTTCGCCGAGAGCTCCAGTGGAGCCCACAGTGAGGTCGCTTTTGTCCTCCTGCTGGGACTCGGCGCGGGACGTGTCTTCGTCCCTCCTCCTGGCCCCCTCCCGCCCGTCCCTGGTTTTCGCACCTGGGGACTCCGACGAGCAGGCACGTCTTCCCGCAAGTGTGGACGGCGTCTGGCAGCCGCCTAGTGGAGGGGGGCCCACAATACGCCGCGGTGCAGCCAGGCACACACCGCTGTCATCTTCGCAAGCGTCTCCTTCCATGGAGACATCTACGTGCCTGGCGGGCTTTCGCACAGCTCCAACGCCGGCTCCACGCCGAGCTCCAACACCGGCTCCACGCCGAGCTCCAACACCGGCTCCACGCCGAGCTCCAACACCGGCTCCACGCCTAGCTCCAACGCCGGCTCCACGCCTAGCTCCAACGCCGGCTCCACGCCGAGCTCCAACGCGGGCATTACGCACGGATCCAACGCCGCCAGTAGCAGCACCGCGCCAATCTTCGTCGCCGCCGGGATGTGCTACTCCTCGGCCGGCATCTGCTGCTCCTCGCCCGGCATCTTCATTTGTCGCTTCCACGCCGCCGATGACGCCTGCCACTACTCGCGGCAGTGCAGCCGTGCACACGCCGCTGTCATCATCCACGCCGCCGATGACGCCTGCTGTTTCCACGCCGCTGTCATCCACGCCATCATCTTGTCCCACGGAGACATCTTCATCACCGGTGGGACTTCGCATGACACCGCCATCATCATTGTCGTCGTCATCGTCGCCGCCTGCTCCAATGCCGGCATATGCTGCTCCTCGGCCGGCATTTGCTTCTCCTCACCCGGCGTCTTCATCTGCCCTTTTCACGCCGCCGATGAACCCTGCGGTTTTCACGCCGCCGATGACGCCTGCTCCTTCCCGGCCTGCTTCAGCGCGCCCGCCTCCACGTCGGCCGCGTATGTGGCCGTGCCCTGGGCGTTCTCCTCGCGGGACGCACTCTCATCTTTTTCGGCCAGTGATGTGGCCGTTCCCTGGCCGCCCGCCTCGCCAGTTCCAGCGGGGCTCTACGCGCCGTCGCCACCTGACTTTCCCTCGCTGGCTGCGGGGTCACGAGGTTTGGCGACCCTCCACCAAATCCTCCCTCCACCCTCCCTTACATTGTGGACTTTTTTCCATTTTTCTTTTCCAGGGAACATCTGGTATCTGTTCCTTGAGGGGGAGGTCCTGTGACAATCTGTCACTTAATTTCTGATAGTTTTTCATGTTTTGTACTTTATTTCCTGTTCAGTGCTCTTATTTTTTTATACTTCCTGTTTACTCCGCTGAGCACTGTTTTTGTCACACTCGCCGTTGATTGGCAGCGGTCCTCAGCTGCTGTAAATCAACATAGGTCTATTTATGTTTCACTCGAGCACTCCTCAGTGCTCGAAGTTAATATCATGTTGAGAACGTTACTTTGCACGACTGCTTTATGTTTGCTTTTGTTATTTTCTTTTGTGTATTAAATTCCTCTTACCTTCACTCAACTCTCCTTGATTCTTGCATACTCGGGGACACACAACTGCAGCCATGCGACATCCCAACACCAGTAAAATAAATTAAATTTGAATTTCAATATTTTTTGAGTGATGTATTTTTTGATGTTCTGATTCACGTTAGCTTTACTTACAGTATGTACTACAGTATGCACAAGGTAAAAAGAGCAAAAAGAGAAATTGAAAAGAAAAAATAACGACAAACAACCACACTAAGGAAGTATGTCAAACAGAGAAAAGTAGAGAAAAAGCTACATGTTTGCATACATCAGTGGTTCTTAACCTGGGTTCGATCGAACCCTAGGGGTTCGGTGAGTCGGGCTCAAGGGTTCGGCGTAGGTCAAGACACACCCGACTCATCGTGTAAATAAAAACTTCTCCCTGTTGGCGTATTACGGATACGGCAACAGCAGAAGTAATTTGTTGTGAGTTTATGCACTGTTGGTTTTGTTGTTTGAACAAGGTGATGTTCATGCACGTTTCATTTTTGAACACCAGTAAAAAAACATGGTAACACTTTAGTATGGGGAACATATTCACCATTAATTAGTTGCTTATCAATGTGCAAATTAGTTACATATTGGCTCTCAACTAGTCATTAAGTACGTATTAATGCCTTATTCGGCATGGCCTTATTATAACCCTAACTCTCTAACCCTGGCTCTAACCCTAACCAAATAACTCTAAATTAAGTCTTTGTTACTTAGAATTAGGGCTGCAACAACTAATCGATTAAATGGATTAAAATCGATTATGAAAATAGTTGGCGATTAATTTAGTCATCGATTCGTTGGATCTATGCTTTGCGCATGTGCTGCGGCTACTTTTTGTATTTAGTTAAAAAATATATATATATTTTTTTAAAGAAACCTTTATTAATGAACTGCAACATTTACAAACAGCTGAGAAACAATAATAAAAATAAGTAAGGTGCCAGTATGCTGTTTTTCAATAAAATACTGGAAAGGATAGAAATGTAGTTTGTCTCTTTTATCTGATTACTAATCGATTAATCGAAGTAATAATCAACGGATTAATCGATTATCAAATTAGTTGTTAGTTGCAGCTCTACTTAGAATATGTTCCCCTGGTGTCCAAAAACTCTAAATTAAGTCTTTGTTACTTAGAATATGTTCCCTATACTAATGTGTTACCAAAAACATATACCGGTAACTCTGAGTTGTATTTGAAAAAAAACAAACATTTAAATTGTGTTTTTCACTAAAGAAGGGTTCGGTGAATGCGCATATGAAACTGGTGGGGTTCGGTACCTCCAACAAGGTTAAGAAGCACTGGCATACATACAGGCGGTAATAGATGTAAAATGTGGTAAATATGTAGTTTACAGGATGCCATACATTATATTAAAGTGTTTATTGATCATTTTCAGAATCTTTTTATGTTTTTTTTATGGTAAATAACCATTTTTACTGTAAGCAGCACCGCTTTTCTGGTACATTAATTATTTTTGGACAGAGCTTGAACCTGAGACACATTTTTAATTTTTCTCTCTTCCTTTTTTGTTTTATAAAGTTTTATTCATAAGATGCAACATTTACATACAATCAATAAATAATAATACAATACAGAAACCGTACAAAACAGCGCCAGGTGGTGACAAAAGAACTACAACTCCCACCCGGTAGTTTGACATCATCAGAAGGCGTCGAGTGTACGCGACTCAAACTGCACACGCTTCAAATAATAATTTGTTTGTTCACGTAAATATCCTAAAATGCCGATGAAAGGGAGGTTCCCGGTCCGAAGAACGCTGGAGTATCTTCGGAAGGGCGATATTATCTTTAAAAACCGAGTGAAAATCATGACCGTCAACTACAACACAAGCGGAATGCTCGGCGACGGAGCAAGGTCAGTGCTAACGCAAACTAACCTGTACAGTTGTTCATCTCTTCAAAACAACACTCTTTTTTTATTGTTTTGCAGGAAATTTGTTTTCTTCAATATTCCTCAAATTCAGTACCAAAACCCCTGGGTCCAAATAATGTTGTTCAAAAACATGACGCCTTCACCGTTCTTGAAATTTTACCTGGGTCAGTTTTGCTTCATGCCTGAATAAGTAACTGTAGTCTTTTGAAGTAAGTGTGTCTTCCTACGTCCTAGACGAGCTGACAGGATTTATTTTCCCTAGATGATGGTGAGCAAGTCTTGGTGGATGTTGAAGGAAAGGACCACAAAGAAATTGCACATCACTTAAAGAAGATTCTGGGTAAATCAGAGTAAGTGGAGCCTGTTAAATGTTTCTCACAGGAGTACAGTATGGCAACTGTCATGTTCCCAGATGGAAGGCAAACCTTAATATGGCTACTGCTTATATTTACCCATAGCATCAAAGGTGTGATCTGATTTTAAAGGCCCACTGAAATGAGATTTTCTTATTTAAACGGGGATAGCCGGTCCATTCTATGCGTCAAACTTGATCATTTCGCGATATTGCCATATTTTTGCTGAAAGGATTTAGTAGAGAACATCGACAATAAAGTTCGCAACTTTTGGTGCTGATAAAAAAGCCTTGCCTTTACCGGAAGTCACAGACGACGATGTCACAAGGGTGAGGGCTCCTCACGTCCTCACATTGTTTATAATGGGAGCCTCCAGCAGCAAGAGCTATTCGGACCGAGAAAACGACAATTTCCCCATTAATTTGAGCGAAGATCAAAGATTTGTGGATGATGATATTGATAGCGAAAGGCTAGAAAAAATAATAAAGTAAAAAAAAAAAAAGGCGATTGCATCCAGATGTTTTTAGACACATTTACTAGGATAATTCTGGGAAATCACTTATCTTTCTATTGTGTTGCTAGCGTTTTAGTGAGATTAACTAGCACCTGATAGTCGGAGGGGTGTGTCCACGGGTGTCTTGAGGAGGCCATTGTCTGAGGGAAGTCATGGCAGATACAAGGACGGCGCAAACTCCACAGATCTCCGGTAAGAGGCAACTTTTTAACGCAATTTTATCACCAAAACCTGCCGGTTGACAAGTGGTCGGGAACCATGTTTGCTTGACTGCTCTGATCCATAGTAAAGCTACACCTCCGGGAATTTTAAACAAGAAATCACAGTGTGTTTGTGTGGCTAAAGGCAAAAAATTCCCAACTCCATCTTTCTACTTTGACTTCTCCATTATTAATTGAACAAATTGCTAAAGATTCAGCAACACAAATGTCCAGAATACTGTTTAATTGCGCGATGAAAAGACACGACTTTTAGCTGCAAATGGTGCTGCGCTAATATTTCCTGACAGTCTGTGACGTCACGCGTCATCATTCCGCAACGTTTTCAAAAAGAAACTCCGCGGGAAATTTAAAATTGCAATTTAGTAAACTAAACCGGCCTTATTGGCATGTGTTGCAATGTTAATATTTCATCATTGATATATAAGCTATCAGACTGCGTGGTCGGTAGTGGTGGGTTTCAGTAGGCCTTTAAAGTACCAGTATAATGGAAAAAGGTAGGTAGGTAGGTCTTTATTGTCATTGCACAAGTACAACGAAACGTTGTTTTCAGCACTAACCCGTTCAAGATTAGACAAACAGTGTACAGCAGGGGTCGGGAACCTTTTTGGCTGAAAGAGCCATACAAGCCAAATATCTTAAAAAGTATTTCCGTGAGAGACATATAATATTTTTTTAAAGGGGAACATTATCACAATTTCAAAAGGGTTAAAACCAATAAAAATCAGTTCCCAGTGGATTATTTTTTTTAAAAGTTTTTTTCAAAATTTTACCCGTCCCGGAATATCCCTAAAAAAAGCTTTAACGTGCCTTATTTTCGCTATCTGCGAAGACAGTCTCCATTTTCCTGTGACGTCACATAGTGATGCCAATACAAACAACGTGGCGGTTGCCACTGCAAGATATAGCGACATTAGCTCGGATTCAGACACGGATTTTAGCGGTTTAAGCGATTCAACAGATTACTAATGTATTGAAACGGATGGTTGGAGTATGGAGGCAGATAGCGAAAACGCAATTGAAGAAGAAACTGAAGCTATTGAGCAAATAGCTATTGACGCTATTCGACCATGTTTGCCTTAGCATCGCCGGTAAAATGTGCAGACCAACGATCGGAAGTTTTGCATCTTGTGACACTGGATCAACTTAAATCCATCGATTGGTAAGTGTTTGTTGGCATTAAATGTGGGTGGAAGGAAACGCTGGATGTAAATATAGTTTCAAATGTACATACAGCTAGCCTAAATAGCATGTTAGCATCGATTAGCTGGCATTCATGCCACGACCAAATATGTCTGATTAGCACATAAGTCAACAACATCAACAAAACTCACCTTTGTGATTTCTTTGACCTTATCATTGGAAATGCATCTGCAGGTTACCCATACATCTCTGTGCCATGTCTGCCTTAGCATCGCCGGTAAATAGCATGTTAGCATCGATTAGCATGCCGTGCTAATCGATGCACATTCTACGTAAATCAACTTGAATCCGTCCCTGATCGTGTTGTTACACCCTCCGACAACACACCGACGAGGCACGGAAAACAGTCGAAAAAATGGAAAATAACAGAGCTGATTTGACTCGATGTGTATAGAGTGTTTGACAAAATGGCCGATTGACTACCTAGGTGACGTCATCGCTCCAAAAGAGTGATAAACAGAAAGGCGTTTATTGCGCCAAAATTCACCCATTTAGAGTTCGGAAATCGGTTGGAAAAAAAAAAAAAGGTTTTTTTTCTGCAACATCAAGGTATATATTGACGCTTACATAGGTCTGGTGATAATGTTCCCCTTTAAGACTGAATACAACTAAATGTGTGCATTTTTAAGTAAGACCAACATTTTTAGAGTATAAGTCTCTTATTCTTTTTAATAACATTGTTGTTCTGAAGCTAACCAACAATAGATAAAATACTTCTTACCATTTATATGACTTCTTGAACAGGTGCTTCAGAAACCGGATGGATGGATCAAAATGCATGAGAATGTCTTATATTTTGAACGTTATTGTTGACGCTGATTATCAGCGGAATTATTCATTACTTAACGTGTTAAGGAATGTCAGCTAACATTTATCTCCGAGCTAGGTGCAGTCATCAAAAGAGCCACATCTGGCTCTAGAGCCATATGTTCCCTACCCCTGGTGTATAGGGTTACAGAACAGGAACGCTGAAACAAGTTGCCCTTATAGATTTACCATGAATTGATTAACGTTGACCCCGACTTAAACAAGTTGAAAAACTTATTCGGGTGTTGCCATTTAGTGGTCAATTGCACGGAATATGTACTGTACTGTGCAATCTACTAACAAAAGTCTCAAAATTGAAGCGGCCAGTAGAGGGCCGTCCGTTTCCCACCTCGGCCTTCAGTGATGTCCTGTGTCCAATGATTACATCTCAAAATACCATCATTGGTGTCACCACATGACCGTTGCTGAAAAAACTATACAGAAACACATTTACTGGGCATTTGTCCACCACCAACAGTGTACAAAAACGGGTTATTTCCTGGCGCATTTAAAATCAATAAACCCGCATCAGCAACTAAAACATCTTATGTGGTACTGTCAAAATTAAAATTGCAAAAAACATATTAAATGTGAAAAAGTAAAGAAATAAAATATCTGAACTCAAAACTTGTAGAACCCATTTGAGCTTCCGGGGTTGGCCGACATCGTTTCACAGAATGTAGTTACTCTTTAAATATTCTTCTTGAAAATGGCCTTGCAAATTATATATATTGTCTAGTCTAATCATAAAAGATGCAGACAAGGGGTGTTGGCTGCGTTTTTAGTTTACTCCACAGCGTGCTCATCAAAACATCCCACTGTCTATATTCAACAACCTAAACGGGGCTACTTTGCATGCTGGGTAATGGAGTTCTTGTGTTACCTAGCTCATAACATCACAATATATATCTGCCTTAGGACATCTAGAAGGCCTTACTGACAACAACTCGTGATCTGTTTGGCTATCGCAACTGTATGTCCCCGTTCACTTACAGCGCACAGATCCCTGCACTGCTGAATCTGAAGTTCTGTGGCAGATTTGGTACAGCATGGCAACATAAGCTAGCTGAATTCTGATTGGATAAAAACTCTATACACTAGAAACAACAGCACTGGAAGGAGCGTAATATGACATGGAAGGAGTACGAATACTTGCAGATATTAGGGAAAGTAAATAAAAAAAAAAAAAAAAACTTTTATATTTAATATGATCATGATTTCTTGGTTATGTTAGGCCTGCAGAAAAGGCCTTGCTTGCTCTGACTGCACACCACTGCTGATTTATAACACAACTTTCAAAGTTTGCGAGTAAATAGATATGACCAAATTAGTATAAATCTCAGAGATCCCCGAGCCATTTTGAGAGATAATGAGCATGAGCGCTCCGTAATCAGTGACGTACTGGTGGGGACCACAGTTCCCTAACAATAATGCAAATCATGCAGATTTTGTGGGAACCAACAGCGATTACTTTGGAGAAAATTATGGTCCAGAACATTATATTTTTGAGCCTGAATATAAAGACGGTGAGCTACAAGTTTTTGAAGCTGTGTGACAAACACATCCAGCCAGCTTCAGGGAAGATCTTTAGCATGATGTAGTAGTATTGCTAAGTGCTAAACAATAAATACAGACTACGAACATAATAAAATAATCACTTACTGTATAATGTCTGCTCTCACTGGAATGATAACTGAAAAAATGTTCATTTTTCTCATTTAGATGAACAATCACAATCCACACAAATAGTTAACAAAAAGTTGATGCAGACGCTGCTCTTCGGTCTTGTTGTGTCTTTTTTTTCCATCTCCATGTATAAGTTGAATGTCACAGATGAATAAATTCTTGATTCATCGCTAAATCCTCCAAATAAGAGAGGCTTGATCTGTAATATAAAAGTTAGATTTAAACAGCTGAGATGTGATCTGCACAGCAGCAGCAGCAGGAGACCGACTGACTCAAGGCAGCAGCAGGGGCCTCGTTACCTCTGATCAATGTGTCACTAATATATAGTACCTCTTATAATTACAATATTTGGTTAATATTCAGATCAAGGGGTGTTGTTAGTGGAATAGAGGAGCCCCCGTTGACTCAATTGTTAGAATTTAATAAAATTTTTACATTTATTTACAATTTAGAATGCATAAAAAAAAGGAAAACATATGTGTTCTTGTCTTACATAATTATTGTGAATTATAGACAGAAACATCTCTTTCCAATGTTTGCGTATTTCCCATATGACTGATCTGATGACATGGGCAGAGTGCAGACGAGTTCATCAGACATCAAATGTACCGATATTGCCATAGCAATATTTCGATGGTATTGTCACGTGGACCCTGTTTACACTGCACACCAAATCAAATCTTTCTCGCCCTCAAATGACATAGATCTGATTTTTTTGCCATTCCAAACGCTCCAAATAGCTTCAAATCTTATCTTTTGGCCTGAGATTCGGGCCTTATTAGAAGGTAGTCCTGAATTCGATTGGAATCTGATCTTTACAAATGTGAATTCAGTCTGAACACAATGCGGCCTGAATGTGACTTTTCATCAGTTTTGTGCGAGCTACGTCACTCTTGTGCGCGGGAAAAGATGCGGTCGCCAGCGCATATTTCATCACAACATCCGGTTTCGGTGAACATCAAACACAAAATGTGACCACATTTTCAGTGCTTCACTAGTCAATAGTGCACAAATAATAGGTTATATATAATATATGAATATAATGTTTATTTATATATACTATATACTTGGATTCTGAAGAAATCGTGATTGGTGAAAGACCGGATTTGACAGTGGCGCATTCGCTTGCAAGTGAATTGAAAAATAAAGTATACGTATATCCACGCTGATGTCCGTGCATCCTCTATTTAATTCATTAAAATATGTATTCCAAATATATTACACTATATACATCCATGCATACATTATATTACTTTGTTTTACCTAAAAAGTCATTTTTAAATTGTTGCGACTTATTTTGTAGTAGTAGTGACTTTCTCCTGGTCAACTTCCTTTTTCACTTTATTGAAGTGTGCGTGCAAGTGACGTCGAGGCCACATTGGGGCCCGTGTGCATTCACCCTGGAGTCAGCTATAAATTATATTTTACTTGCAGTGTAAACATAAACAGTCAAAATTCCGATTCAGGCCACTTTGGCCTGCAGTGTAAACGTGGTCAAACTTTGCGGATTAGAAACGCAATTAGGTATGCTTGAAGGGATACAATGAAACACAATTCAACATATAAGGTCAACTTGTTTTTCCATTATACTGGTACTTAAAAAGGTTTGGTGGCCAATACACAATATATATATATATATATACATCTATATATATATATATATATATATATATATATATATATATATATATATAAAACATACGACTGTGATGGATTGTATCGATATAGAACTTGGTCGATAACACATTTTGCTCCACTATATATTGACTTACAAATTATTGCAGAAAAAAAATATATACAGCGCGTACAAAGAAAAAGCCTGTGTTTATCCATTTACTAAAACTATAGTCCTCAATGTTTTACATGATTTGCTTGCAATGTACATTACTGCATTTTTATTTATAGTAGTATTTTGTTTCGGATAGTTTTAAGTTTGCACTTTATTAATCTCAATGATGGAGATTATTTACTTGTATGCAACATACAATGCTACATTTTTAGTAACATAAGTAATTTGTTTAAGACAAATGTATTACCTCCGAGAGGAAGTTCTTAATTTTGTTTCTTGAAAATTATTCCCTTAAAAGTACAATTTATATCTGGCCAAAAAAGAACATTATTCAAATTTAGAATTTTGCCAAAAGTCAATCGCAGTGTCATTTCAAAATATAAGTTCACAATGACATAAAATAAAAACTTGTTTCAAATAATTTGTCATTTGTATTCATTGGTTTCTTTAAAAAGTTGAACAATCATAAATCTTATTTTTTTATATCACCTGGGCCTAATTACTACAGTAACCTAACCGCAAAAAGCTGAGTTTTTTTTTCTCCCCGAGGAATCAGAAGCCTGTCGTCCTTGCCCTGGTGGCCAATCAGAAGTGGTTACAGGAAACTGCTTGCTTGCAGAAAGCAACTTTGTGTGTTTCAGCTGATGCAGTCAGTGTGCCAATAACAAGCACCGCTTGCGTGGTATTACTGTGCCTGCAAAAAGTTTTATTGGTGACAGTGTGAAATGCCTGAAACTGGTGGACGATGATGAGGCGGCCAAAGACAATGAACATACATGGGTGTTGTATGCAGAAACTAAAAACTTTTAAAAATATTTAATGCAGTGTTCTAAGGAATACTTGTATGTTGACAGTCAAAAAGTGACATGACTTTGTTCACTCACCGTTTCATCAGTTTTATACATGTTTTTAAATGTATCAAATTAAAAAATCGACAAATTAGATCTCTATCACAGTTTTTAGCGTTATTCTTTTTATAATCTCACAGCTCTATGACACATACAACCCAGAAAAAAAATCTGAAATTGGTGTAAGGAATTATAGACCACTCAGCATTTACCCGTCTTTTTTGGTACAAGAACTACGAAATAAGTGCCGATGTCAGCATAAGAGGGACCCCTTACGTTAATGTTTGCAGGTTGGCCATTGTAGTAACTTCTATTAGCAGTCAGTAAGTGTTTACTAAATGAAGCTGTCATTTCCACGATATTGAAATCGGAAAATCTGAGACAATGCTTCAAATATCTTATTTAAAGTGTTGAAAAACTGCACAAATAGAAAGCTAACAATCAAAACATAAGAACATTTGAAAGTGGACCATTTAAAACGTTTCAAAATTAGAGTCTCTGCATGAACGTTTATGATCAAATTAATGTGTGTGTCGCCACAAAGAAATGAATGTGTGGGAAACCTTTTGTGTGTCGTCAGTAATCCCCAAATCAAGCCCTCCTGCACAATACAAGATCAGTAGTATCATTATCACATGTATTCTCCACTTTTATTCCCCCAGGACCATACTAAAGGCAGAGGCACAAGACAAGATGCAGGCATCCAACCCTGCTAACTTTGGACCAAAGAAGTACTGTCTGAGAGAGTGTATCTGTGAGGTGGCGGGCCAAGTGCCCTGTCCTGGCACCACGCCGCTGCCTAAAGAGATGACGGGCAAGTATCGTGCCCAGATGAAAGCGGAACAGGAGAGCTGAGAAGAAAAGAATTGTCATTAAGAGACTGGCCCTTTTATAATAGGATCCTCCAATTAGAGGATTTGACAATTGAAATCACACTTTGGAGTTTGTTGGTGATAAAGAATCCAACATGTAAACACCTGACAAATCTTGCTTTCATACAGCAAAGTATGCATCATTAAAATATACTGTGTACCTGTGGAAAAACATTTTTAATTTGAAATAGAATTCACAGTAAATTAATTTTACATGTAAAAAAAAAAAAAAGGAAAAACAATTTTACTTGTTTATTTGTGCTTAGATGTTAATTTCTCGAAAATGTTCAGCGCTTCTAGTGACTGACAGCCCAAGAAGAAGTTCTCTGCAAGTTATTGACAGATATAAAACGTTTAGTGATAATACTGGCTGGCATTCATTCACTGTTCATGCATTGGAGAAGCAGCAAGCATGTGCAATGTGCAGCCACGGTGAGCTGGAGGGAAGTAACCACTGGACAGATGCTTGACACACAGGTCTCTTGAAAAAGCACAGAACAAGAACACTGAATGTTGCATACTGCTCATCTAACATCTTCAGGATTAATGTAAAAAAAGCAATAGTGGTGTTTGAAACAATACAAATATTAGCATAGAGCGTTTTCTCATTCGCCTGATAAACCTCCACAATGTTTTTACATTTACATTTTTGTTCGATGCATATTACACTGCTGTTACATGCTGGTGGATGCTTCCTCACAGGCTGACAGACCTTGTAGTTTTCCAATTGTCCTCAATTCTGCACTCCAAATGTTTGCTTGCAGACAGATACACAAAAGTGACAAAACAGCCAAAATATAGTGATAATCGCATGGTAAATGTTTAAAATGTGTCAAAATTGATCATTAAAACAGACAACGTTAAATGCATGTTTAAAGCCTACTATCAAGGTACAGGACAGTAGTAAGATGAATTATCATTTTGCATAACGTGTCTTGAATTCCCCCACATTCTATTCATCTTTTTTCGACTGCTTGTCCTGTCCAGTGTCCCAGCCGAGGCAGACAACACCCATTAACGGCTGCTCATTATTCAGAAGGAAATACAGGATCCCCTTCCTTTATAGTGTTGGAATATGTTCACAATTGTGCAATATTGCGTCATTAAGAGTGGTTTGAATACGATGGAGGAAATGAAGGGAGATCCACAGAAGATGGGACAGTGGAGTGGTTTACCTGTGCAGTCATGTCAACGTCATCCAGAGGACCTTTTGAATGGAGCAGCATTACTGCTTGTTTCTCTTCTGTTCCTGCAGAGTGCGCTGTAGCTCTCTTAGGTTCTCCGCCAACAGCTGCACTTCATCAAGCCGACCGCTGAGCTTGGCATCGAAAATGTAGGCCCTGATGTTGTCAATCTGCTGCAGCAGCAGCTCTTCCTCTATCATGTCCACATCGGGTGGAGCCTCATCATCATAGTCAAAAGGGTTGGTTGAGGCAGGCTTAGAATGGTCCGAGGCCTCCATGAAGGGGTTGCTGTTGTCTGTATCTTCGTCGTCCTCAAAAGGGTTGCCGGGAACATGGTCACCCTGTGCCTCTTCCTCCGCTACCTCAAAAGGGTTGCCGGGAACATGGTCACTCTGTGCGTCCTTTTCCGCTACCTCAAAAGGGTTGCCGGGACCCTGGTCAGCCTGTGCATTGTCCTCTGCCACCTCAAAAGGGTTGATGGTACCCTGGTCAGCCCGTGCATCTTCCTCTGCTACCTCAAAAGGGTTGATGGGAACATGGTCGGCCTGTGCATTCTCCTCTGTCTCCGCTTCGTCAAAAGGGTCATATTCTTGCTTTTCATTTAAGCTTCTCAGCCGAGGAGGAGATTCTTCCTGGTTTACAGGTAAAGCAGTAATGGAGCTCTCATCTTCTAGGGTAATATCTTCTCTGCTGCCCGCTTCCAGAAAACTACCTTGAAGACTGATATCCAAAGTTCTCTCCCATGTGATGTCAGGTGCAATGGAGGCCACAGTGGGGCCTCTCTGCTCCCTCTCCTCTCGCTCCCAAGCCTCCAGACGGTGCAGCTCACCCTGCTGCAGGTTCTCATCTTCAGCCAGCTGCTGAGAGAGCGCGATGGCCAGGCTGGTCTGCTGCTGGTCATATTCATCCTGCAGCTGACGCAAGTTCTCCTCCAGCATCGCCACCTCATCTGCTTTCTGGGCTTCACGGGCCTGCCTAAGAAAGGACTGAATGTTGTCAATCTGCTGCAGGAGGGGGTCGTCCAGCTCACTGCGTGCATGGCCTGAGTCCGAAGAGGGCAACCAGCCTCCAGCTTTAGTCATGCGAGGCACTCTGGGGCCTTGAAGCAGCTCTCCGTTGGTGCTGGCAGGCACACGGTTCTTCTCAGACTCCTGCCTCCTGTTTGAGGCCTCCTGAACTGTCTGTGAGGCAAAAAAAATATAAACAACTGGCGTCACCAGCAAAAGTCCACCAAACAACACTTTACCAGTCTCTCTTGTTGGAGTATTTTCTCATGCTCCTGTTTTCTCTTTTCTTTCAACTCTTCATATTTCTCCTTAGTTGGCAAGGACATGAGCCCCAACAGCTTCTCCTTTTAGGAAGAGTAAATGTGTTGTTGAATTATTTCTAATAATGATTGATGGGTCCTTTTCTGAGAGCTTCACCTGGACAAACAGCGTGGCTGTGTAGCGCACCATCTTCTGCAGCTGCAGGACCTTTGGATGCGGCTGTGGCTCGTCTTTTATTCCCAGAGTTAAAATCTTTTTACTGAGGAAAGAACGCAAAGGCTAAGGTTGATGTTAAACAAGTTCAACTTTGACATTCAAAACGGATACCTCAGCGCATCAATCAGTTCGTAGTATTTCTGTACTTCCAGTCTAAGTCCACTTGCTGTGTCGAGATTGTATGTGGTCTCTCCAGCGCTATGGAAGAAGGCAGTCAGCATCAAATTATGCCAGAAATTGCAGCGACATTAGCCCAAACGGGTGTTACCTGAGCGATTCAGCCATTCTGATATATTCTGGAGCCTTTTCATCCACCTTCTCCATGCACATCCTCAGCCTCTGATAGGAAGTCACATGTCAGTGAACAACAGCGTCAGGATGAATACAAAAGAGTAAATTCCTCAGGCCTAAATGTTCTTCATGCTATGTTATATGAAGACTGACCTCATAAAGTTTGACTATGTCAGGCACAAAGTCTTTCTCTTCCAATTTCTCCTGCCTCTTCAACAGTTTGTCCATACAGTGGTGGCAGCAGCGGATCTTATCGTCATCCTTCTCTTCCAGTATGGAGCTAACGCTGCTCAGGCTGCTTATGCTACCTCTCCTGGAGCCCATGCTGCTGCCACCGCCTATAGGGGGCGATTGAGACTGACTGTGTCTCCCGGGGACGCTTAGAGCCTCTCGTGTCCCATTAATCAGCTTTTCTGTAAGAAAGCGAATGAAAGGGCGTACAAGTCATGTAATAAAAGCAAAATCATGTTAAAAAATTAAGCACTGACACCATAAAGCACACATACATACATAATTTAATGAGATTCAATAAAAAAAAGTCCCTAAAGATTATAGCTCTCAAGTTAGATTGACATAGTTACAGGCCTCGTTAGCTAAATAAATATTAAAGACAAAGTGTTTGCAGTTCTAAACTCCTGCACAACAACAAACTTTGTTAAATGTCAGCATCAATCAAGTCTGAGCTGAGTAAAGGGAGATTCTTATTGTTTTTATTTTCTTACATAGATGTACGTAATTTACGGTTGCACTCAAAATTATTAAACCTTTATTGCCTCACAATACAAAGGTCCTGAGTAGTCCTGGGTTCAATCCCGGGCTCGGGATCTTTCTTTGTGGAGTTTGCATGTTTTCCCCGTGACTGCGTGGGTTCCCTCCGGGTCCTCCGGCTTCCTCACACCTCAAAAGACATGCACCTGGGGATAGGTTGGACCCTAGTGTGTGAATGTGAGTGTGAATAATGTCTGTCTATCTGTGTTGGCCCTGCGATGAGATGGCAACTTGTTCAGGGTGTACCCCGCCTTCCGCCCGATTGTAGCTGAGATAGGCGCCAGCAACCATAAAGGGAATAAGCGGTACAAAATGGATGTATGGATATAAATTATGTGTATTTGTAAAGATTGCGAACTTGGTTTGCTTTAAACCAACACAAAAAACGTTTAAGGACAACCGCTGATGAATTTTTTCATTTGTGTCTTATAAATGTTACGATGTTGGATACTTCAGGTAAAAAATGCTAAAGCATCAAATTAAAAGGTTCATGCATTTGGACCTGAGCTTAAATGTGGTTTTGGATGCCTCTGCCCATCAGGTTTTGCAGTCTTGCTACATTGTGACATCACAGCGAGGTGGATGTACTTATTTGGGCATTAAGTAAGCTATCAGCCAGAGGGGATTGTATGAGGCCAGATGAGTTTGAGAAAACAGAAGAAAAGGTAGGATAATGTTTTTTTTTTTTTTTTTATCTAATCTTGGCATGTACATAACATAGACATGCATTTTATGCAGCTCTGCATCTGTATGTGCAGATGTACCTAATGTTGTGACAGGGTAAATCTATCATCCATCCGTTTCCTACCGCTTGTCCCTATCAGGGTTGCAAGGGATGCTGGAGCTTATCTCAGCTGCATTTTGGCAAACGGTGGGGTACAGCCTGATAATGTTTATAAAAATGTATTTTTGACAAAAACACTGCACATTTTCAGAAGATAAATTATGATACTTTTGGACCGGGTGTGGTGCAGGGCGTAGGAACAGGTTCAACCTTGGGGGTCAAACACATACACAGACAGTGCTTGTTGCCTGCTGGTTGATTTGCCAAAGCCCTGGACAACTGCATTTATAGGGTGACATTCTTGTGCAGTCATGGAGAAAGCATTCCTATTTTCGTGCGCTTTAAATTTTTTGATAGCCTTTCCAATTTCAGAAATGATAAAGGTGGGCTCTAATTTTTCAGAGGTATAAGTTTGTTCTGGTTATTTTCCGTACAAGAAAACACAAAATTCCCTTCTGTGCTGAATCATAACGAAGCCAAGGAAAGTCTTCGGCTCACTTTTCATGTTTTGTTTGACAAAACATGAGTGTCCATGAATTTTAGGTGTGGCAAAATTCACTATGTCACACATTGCCACTGAACTGCACTTACTACAGGCAAGAAAAACATTTCCTACTTTTTTGTGAACTCTTATAAAATATCCACTGTCTGATTACTCCCATCTCTCCATGACTTTGACTCCCTGCCTAAAGCCTGTGATGTTCCTGCATGGTGTTAACGGATTTAAAACATAACCCAAACCCTCTAGTATTGTAGAACCTATTAAACAGGTATCACAATAAATCACATGCATTCTAAAAAATCTACTTGACATTAGTCATCAGCAGCTGTCCTTTATTATAATCAATAATATCATTTAAAATATTTCCTTATACCTTTAAGCTTCATCTGACACCCCAATATTTTCCCTGACTTTATTAGTCATTCTTAAGGTAAAATAAAATAGTTTTTAAAACGTAACAACAGGCTAATATATATTTCACTCATTCATGACCTCATCTGAGGTCTCTCAGTCCACCTGTCATTACTTCACCAGCCTCATTAATCGATGTACTATCATTCTACTATAAGACTAATTGTAATTGCACATATTTAATGTAATTGTATACGTGTTGATAAATGGTTGACTTTAATTTGGTGTTGTCTTTGTGTTGTAATGTAACCATTACTCACACTGACGTTACTCTTTTTATAATAAAACAGTCCTGCTGCTACTTCATTCTTTTTTTAGTGGTGGCCGTTTGCTATATGGAAGGGGATGACAAAACATTTCAGCTAGTGTTGATGTTACTTGGGAACACTGACAAAGTTAGCAATTAAATCATGCATCATTTCTAAATATGAATATAAACAAACAACAAGACGTTATAAACAAGCAATATTCATGGCAGAGCTCTTGCTAGTGTCATCTTCTTGAGTCTGCACTCTACTCCGTCTCCCTCTGATTGGTAAAGGATGTCACATGACGCTGTGTTACGCTTTCAAAATAATAGCACATATACTTCCGTGGTATATTTTTGGAGAAGGACAAATGCGTCTTTCTCCAATATTGGGGGGAAATTTGCAATCTGAAAATGCCTCCACCATACGATTATAAATGTGGCTGTGGAGCAAAAACATTTTTCAAAACATACCAGATTATAAAGAAAGGTTTCTATATTCATTAAAATCGCCAAAGGAACCCCAAAGCAATATATGAACATATACAATATAAATGTGCCAAAGGCTGGGCAATCAGACTTTTGTGATTTTGGACGAAATCGGAAGTTTGACATATTTGAAACGCCATTTACAGTGGGGCAAAACATTTTTAGTCAGCCACCGATTGTGCAAGTTGTCCCACTTAAAATGATGACAGAGGTCTGTAATTTTCATTATAGGTACATTTCAACTGTGAGAGACAGAATGTGAAAAAAAATCCAGGAATTCACATTGTAGGAATTTTAAAGAATTTATTTGTAAATTATGGTGGAAAATAAGTATTTGGTCATAACAAAAATTCAACTCAATACTTTGTAATATAACCTTTGTTGGCAATAACAGATGTCAAACGATTACTATAGGATTTTGTCCCAGTCCTCTATGCAGATCTTCTTGAGAGCAGTGATGTTTTGGGGCTGTCGCCGAGCAACACAGACTTTCAACTCCCTCCACAGATTTTCTATGGGGTTGAGGTCTGGAGACTGGCTAGGCCACTCCAGGACTTTCAAATGCTTCTTATGGAGCGGTGTGTTTGGGATCATTGTAATGCTGGAAGACCCAGCCACATTTCATCTTCAAAGCTCTCACTGATGGAAGAATGTTTTGGCTCAAAATCTCACGATACATGGCCCCATTCATTCTTTCCTTAACACGGATCAGTCGTCCTGTCCACTTAACAGAAAACAGCCCCAAAGCATGATGTTTCCACCCCCATACTTCACAGTAGGTTTGGTGTTCTTGGAATGCAACTCAGTATTCTTCTTCCTCCAAACATGACGAGTTGAGTTTATACCAAAAAGTTCTATTTTGGTTTCATCTGACCACATGACATTCTCCCAATCCTCTGCGGTATCATCCATGTGCTCTCCGGCAAACTTCAGACGGGCCTGGAAATGCACTGGCTTAAGCAGGGGGACACATCTGGCACTGCAGGATTTTATCTGGAGCCCCAGTTCGAGGGAGATTATCAGTGGTCTTGTATGTCTTCCATTTTCTGATAATTGCTCCCACAGTTGATTTTTTCACACCAAGCTGCTTGCCTATTGTAGATTCACTCTTCCCAGTCTGGTGCAGGTCTACAATTCTTTTCCTGGTGTCCTTTGACAGCTCTTTGGTCTTGGCCATTGTGGAGTTTTGAGTCTGACTGTTTGAGGCTGTGAACAGGTGTCTTTTATACAGCTAACGAGTTCAAACAGGTTCCATTAATACAGGTAACGATTGGAGGACAGAAGAGCTTCTTAAAGAAGAAGTTACAGGTCTGTGAGAGCCAGAGCTCTTCCTTGTTTGAAGCAACCAAATACTTATTTTCCACCATAATTTACAAATAAATTCTTTAAAATTCCCATAATGTGAATTCCTGGATTTTTTTTCACATTCTGTCTCTCACAGTTGAAGTGTACCTATGATGAAAATTACAGACCTCTGTCATCATTTTAAGTGGGAGAACTTGCACAATTGGTGGCTGACTAAATACTTTTTTGCCCCACAGTACACTGTAAAGTGAAGAACGATGACATTGAGGACCAGAAAGAGAGTGAAAAGTTTAAATGTGTTTTCACTCGCTCTAACAGACATTTTAATCTGGATTGTTTCCCTGGCTGCAAGCGATTTGGCAAGCTAGTTCCATCCATCCATTTTCTACCGCTTATTCTCTTTGGTGTCGCGGGGAGCGCTGGTGCCTATCTCAGCTACAATTGGGCAGAAGGCGGGGTACACCCTGGACAAGTCGCTACCTCATCGCAGGGCCTTGGCAAGGTAGTTCCTTTGGGATTTTCCTCAAGTACGAGAGCACCAAGGTCGTGAAACAGACACATGCTGCAGGCTCACACACACATATGCACACACGCTTCCCGCCCCCCCATCCACTTCTTTGACGCCTCACCCCACGTGGTATGAGAGAAAATGGAGCCGCACCCCTAGTGGCTAGCAGCTTCGGGCCGGATGCCGCCCTCCCCTACTTTTGCAAATTCTTGTAGTTTCTGTGAGGTGTATTTGTGCTTATCAGCTATCAAATAGTTTTTCTCGGCCCCAGTCTGAGATTGACTTTTTTTTGTTGCACCATCTCTGTTTCCACCTTTTTTATCACCTTTTCCTGGGCGCCGAAAGAGGCGACCCATCAGCGTTGCTGTTCTGTTACCCTGTACAATGTTTGTCTAATCTTGGACAGATTTGTGCTGAAGATGACATTTCATTGTACTTGCGCAATGACTTTGATTGATTGATTGATACTTTTATTAGTAGATTGCACAGTACGGTACATATTCCGTACAATTGACCACTAAATGGTAACACCCGAATAAGTTTTTCAACTTGTTTAAGTCGGGGTCCACGTTAATCAATTCATGGTAAATGACAATTAAAGGCCCACTAAAACCCACTACTACCGACCACGCAGTCTGATAGTTTGTACATCAATGATGAAATATTAACATTGCAACACATGCCAATACAGCCTTTTAAGTTGACTAAATTGCCATTTTAAATTTTCCGCGAAGTGTCATGTTGAAAACGTTGCGGTATGATGACTCGTATTATGACGCGTGTGTTTGACGTCTCAGGTTGTAGCGGACATTATTTTCCAGTAGTCTGCTTTAATCGCATAATTAAACAGTATTCTGGACATCTGTGTTGCTGAATCTTTTGCAATTTGTTCAAATAATAATGGAGAAGTCAAAGTAGAAAGATGGAGGTGGGAAGCTTTTAGCCTTTAGCCACACAAACACACAGTGTTTCCTTGTTTAAAATTCCTGAATGTGAAGCTTTACTATGGATCAGAGCGGTCAAGCGAACATGGATCCCGACCAAATATCAACCAGCAGTTTTCGGTGAGAAAATTGTGGTAATAAGTCAGCTCTTACCGGAGACACCAGCGGTGCTTTGTCCTGGTGCAGCGCGTGACTTCCCTTAGAGACTCTGGCGTCAACACACCCGTGTCTACACGGGTGTGTTTTAGGTACTGTATAATCTCACTAAAACAATAGGCAGATAAGGGATTTTCCAGAATTATCATAGTTAATGTGTCTAATATCTGAATCGCTCCCACTGCAATCGCCTTTTTTTCTTTTTTCTAGTCCATCACTCTAAATGTCCTCATCCATGAATCTTTCATCCTCGCTCAAATTAACGGGGAAATTGTCGCTTTCTCGGTCCGAATAGCTCTATCTGCTGCTGGCTATGATTGTAAACAATGTGAGGAGCCCTACAACCTGTGACGTCACGCGCACATCGTCTGCTACTTCCGGTAAAGGCAAGGCTTTTTTATTAGCGACCAAAAGTTGCGAACTTTATCGTCGATGTTCTCTACTGAATTCTTTCAGCAAAAATATGGCAATATCGCGAAATGATCAAGTATGACACATAGAATGGACCGGCTATCCCCGTTTAAATAAGAAAATCTCATTTCAGTAGGCTTTTAAAGAGCTGCTTTTTCTTCTTTTTGTTTAAATAGTTCAACACAACTAACATTACACAGGTGTCACTCTGTCTTTTTAAATGGACCGTCCATTGAAAGTGTATACTTTTGAAAATATGGTGTAATTTCAAATGGTGGCTCCATAATTCTGAGAGAAATTGTTGGTCTTGGAGTGTGGCGCTCATACATACGTGCAAGAGGTAAGGGCACAAACTCCATGCACTTCTTGCACATGATGGAGCCACAGAGACGACAGTGGTGTTTTCTGTTCCGAATGTTGAACTTGTTTCCACAGTCCGGACAGAAAGGGACATCGGAGTCATTCACCCAAGACACGACTGACTTCTCAATGGCTGTAAAAGATGATGCGTTCAGTAATATTACCTTTGAAACATGTATCTATAGTACACAAGGAGCTTGCCTCTGATTTTGGCTGTGTCTGAGTTGGTCCTGTCAAAGGACGTTAGCTGAAAGGACATGTTTTACTTTCAGCTAATTGAAAAGAAAAAACACTTGCATTGTAATGACGCAAGCACACCTTTTCCAGTCTGATGATGAGCTTGTTGACCTCGATGACATAATGATCAATCCTGGCAGCACGGTGTTTCTTAAAAAATTCCAAGTGACTTTTTGTCGCTCCTGCAAAAGAAGAGCAGAGTTATAAACATGTATATGACTTTTTCCTCAATCGTAGCACATTTATTCCAGGCTCACCAAGCTCCTGAGGCTCCCACATGTATGGGTCCACTCCACCATAATAGAAAGATTCATAACTGCCAGCATCTGGTCTGTCATCTCCATCCCTCTTCAGTAGCTTGTCTTTGGCTTTAATAGCCTTCTGGACCAAACCTATAGAAATGCAGGCATGTATGATTGTATGCCTTTGTATCTCTTTTTCAAGACCCATTTAAAAAAATCATGGTTATATCTTTGAAATAACTGGTAGATTACAAAAAAAAAAAAAAAGTTTCATACGCCGTAGCTGCTTGACAGTTGTTTGTTGATTACAGTTATCTTACTCATTGATAATAAATAAATCCTCCTCTACTGTTTGCCAATTGTCCCATCCTGTGTTTTGTGGGTCACTTGGGTATGTGAGTGACACGGAGAGAAGCTCTGACTTGCTTGGGGACAAGTAGTTTATTTTCACTTCTGACTGCATGTAAAGATATCTAGACCTGGAAGATAAGTCGATTGTATTTTTCACCCTTTTTTCTAAAGAAGGTCCTATATTCGGCCCAATACGATATTTCATCATTTACATTATTACCACCGAGCTTGTAACTCAAAACACTCACACCTCAAGTCATTGGTGCACATTAAAATGAATTGAAATTAATTAATTGGTGCTTTTCCCCCATACCCTGAACAGCACATTTTTGACATGCCTTTTAAAAAGAAAAACACTCGTCTAGATAAGAGATATTGTATGAAACACTACACTACAAGTACAATATCTGTTTTAAGTAATGTAATAATATATTACATAATTTACTTTGGAGAGTGATTCTTTGTCTAGCAATGTCAACTCTTCTGCATCAGTATGGTGCAGAATAGCAAGTGTTACACTCCAGTCTGCTACACCATTTATTTTATTTGATACCAATATTATTAGTCCTAATTGATACCAGTATTCATCGGTACTGTATGTAATTGATGAGGAAAAAATGCATTTTTGATTACCATTTTTATTAGCACAAGGGGTTCTACACCACCCACTTCATGTTACAGCTCTTCAGGGAAGTCTTAACACCTGCTTTTTAAGGCTTGAACAAGTCAACTATGTTTGCAGTGCAAGGCGCTGTGCAATTGTTATATCATCTTCTTGTAAAGACCACACAGATCCATCCCGGTGTTTCTGTCAATTACATTCAGTTGAAAAATAATATTCATGTATGGCATTCATGTACAGAGCACAAACCTTTCAAATATAATACTAGGGGTGTAACGATTTGTTTGAACAACGATTACATTCAATTTAGAATTTATGGTTGCGATTAATGGAGAATACTATTTAGCAAACACAATTCAACCAGTGTGACTGTGAAATAAATACTGGATACTAATGAAGTTTCCTTTGTTTCTGTTATTTTGTAAGGGAATTAAGTACCAATGAATTATGGATACAAACAAGCACGTAAACAACAACAAATGACCAATGGGTTCACATTTTCAACATTCAAGCAATTTTCAATAAAACTACAGTAACCAAAATTTTAAGAGTAGATTTACCTGCTTAATAAAGTTGCCTAACCCAACCATTCACTATCTGTTCCCTGCCCTGGCTAGTGGAAGCATTCCTCTTTGATTCATCTCTTGTATTTCTTTCTTTCTGACAAAATAACCTTTCCTCATAGGAAGTTGCCATTTGTTATAACTTTGTGACATGACACAATGCACATTAATGAACATATACAATATAAATGTGCCAAAGGCTGATTTCCATCTGCAGGTTGATGGTAACCTGCTGGGGATCTCATTGCAAAGAAATAAGCCCTGGGCACCCACTAATTCAGCATTACAGTGAGTTGTATTTTTCATGCACTAATTTTTGCTGTATTTATTTGGCACAAGTAGAGAGCCGGTCCCTGAAAATAATGCTTATATTAAACCAGTCTGTGGTGCAAAAAAGGTTGGGGACCCCTGCTCTAAAATGAGGTACCTCTGTACATGCAATTAAGTGGCTGAGGTATGTTTGTCTTAGTTTAATGAATATGTGTAAGTGTGATCGCAGAGAATATGTATTCAAAATGAGCTACTGCAATCATCATTTATGAAATGTGTTACATATGTAACACTTGCAATTCGCAGACAGGTAGTACAAACCTTGGTGTTGTGTCATCTGGATTATTGTTCAGTTATTTGGGCTTCTGCACCCAACGTTGAGCTTACAAAATTACAAACAGCTCAAAATAGGGAAGCTTGATTTACACTTGATTGTTCTTATCGATCGAGTGTGGACCGTATGCATTCTTGTCTTGGATGGCTGAAGGTTATTCATAGATTATCCAGAAATGTATTGTTATTTATTCGAAACATTACTCATAAAAAGTACCCTACAGCTCTTTTTAAGAAGATTGGTTATAATGCTGATGTTCACCACTACAGTACCAGAGTTTCAACTCAAGCTCTCCTTGCATTACCACGACCAAGAACTAATTCAATGAAAAGCACTGTTGTATACAGAGGTATTTCATTATGGAATACTCTTCATTTAAATATTTGGACTATTACCAGTAAAAAAAAGTATTTAGGAAACATGTAAAGTCACTTTTTAGAGTTAAGAGTTATTAGTCTTTCATGTTATTGTTTTGTTTTTTTCCTCTCTTTCCCTTTTTTCTTTCTTTCATTGTAACTGGATTTGCGTATGCTCGTTACTGGATCTGTGTACTGTTTTTTTTTTGTTTCATTATTTTGAGAATTTTCTTTTCCTTTTATTGTAACTGAATCTGCGTATGTTCTGTAACTGTATTTGTGTACTGGGACGGCTTGGCGCGGCTGGCCGTGGGTTCCTGATTCAATCCCCAGCTTCTACCAACCTCGTCATGTCCGTTGTGTACTTGAGCAAGACACTTCACCCTTGCTCCTGATGGGTCATGGTTAGCGCCTTCCACGGCAGCTCCCGCCATCAGTCTGAATGTGTGTGGGAATGGGTGAATGTGGAAATAGTGTCGAAGCACTTTGAGTACCTTGTAGGTAGAAAAGCACTAAACAAGTATAACCCATTTACTGTCTTTTTATTTTATTATTTTGAGAATTTTCTTTTCCTTTTCCTTTTTTCATTTGTAATTGGATTTGTGTACTTTTTGTAACTGGAGCTGTGTATTACTATTATACTTTGAACTTTTGAAAAGGACCCCAGTAAGACTAGCCTGTGGGTTTGTGCGTAGGCTAATGGGGATCCTCAATAAAAAATAAACAATTTATCATCACGGTGGTACAGGGGTTAGTGCATGTGCCTCACAATACGAAGGTCCTGAGTAGTCCTGGGTTCAATCCCAGTGTCAAGCAAAATAAGTGTTCGCTGCGAAATAAGTGCCCAAGCGTGTTGGGGCATATATTTAGCGCCTTAAGTGCGAAATATATGCCCACCCTATTGTATACAGGGTGAATGGGACGGCTTGCCAAATAATTGCCCCTGTGGCCTCAGTGAGAGTGCATACGAGGTATACTCATTAGCCTTGAGTTGTTGTTGGTGCCACAGGATTCACTCCCACTGACACTGCTGCTGACACAGTCGTCCTCTTCCATGACGATTGTCAGTCCACACAAACAAACAAATCTTCAGAGTCTCGCTAAATCATTACTAGGATGGTCTCTCTCTCGCTACACACACGTTGGTTTGTCAATGACGCCGCCCTGCCAAAAAACTGCACGGCTGGTCACTGCGCACTGGACTGCGCAGGTGCGCGTATGCGCACACCACCCCTGAGCACTTATTTCGCTGGGCACAAATTTGACGTCCCACCGGGCTTGGGATCTTTCTGTGTGGAGTTTGCATGTTTTCCCCGTGACTTTGTGGGTTCTCTCCGGGTACTCCGGCTTCCTCCCACCTCCAAAGACATGCACCCGGGGATAGGTTGATTGGCAAAACTTAATGGTCTCGAGTGTGTGAATGTGAGTGTTGTCTGTCTATCTGTGTTGGCCCTGCGATGAGGTGGCGAATTGTCCAGGGTGTACTCCGCCTTCCATCCGAATGCAGCTGAGATAGGCGCTGTCACGCCAAATTTCTTCCCCCCTACATACACCTTCCCCCCGGAAGACATTTGGTGTGACAGCCCCTCTAATGCCTGAAGGACCCCAATGAGGGTGGAAGGACCGTAAAGCAGCCCACACAGCTGCCTGTTTTAAAAGCATTATAATTGGCTGATTGTCATTGGTGAAAAATAACGGTGAGGAAAACATATTAGCATTCCAGCATACTAACCTTTCAAGCTATTTTTGCTTCGCTAATTTTGCAGCTGTAATTCTTAAGAGTCATATAACTTGGTATTATCACGCCCTCATTGGGGTCCTTAAGGCATTAGAGGGGCTGTCACGCCAAATGTCTTCCGGGGGAAAGGTTTTTGTAGGGGGGAAGAAATTTGGCGTGACAGCTCCAGCGACCCCCCGCGGCCCCAAAAGGGACAAGCGGTAGAAAATGGATGGATGGATGAAATTTATCATCAGTGCATATCATATGTTGTCCCTCGATGCAATAACATCAGCAGCCCTATTCAAACTTGAACTACCAACACAAAAGCTGTTACCTACTTTTCAGTTGCCCTCGGACGTGGCGGTCATCCCCAGAATGCTCCTCTTCATAATGGCCTTGAAGTTGGTAGAACGACTGCAGGTCCTTCAGACACAGTGGACAAAGGAAGCCTTCCTTCACCTCACCTGTGGCCTCAAAAGGGGTTGGGTAGCTCGAAGCCATGGTGGCGGCGGCCTGTGTTGTGCGAGGAGGAGGGCGACGAGGCAGTCCTTCTCCACTCCTTGTGTCACAGGGAGTGCCAACCATGCCATGATAGCTCCATCACACTGCAAACCAACGATAAAAAAGGACAACGCAGTTAGGAGTAATATTGTAAGCATTTCACCAATCTGCCGCACCCTGCAAATTATACGTCATTTCCATTGTGCGCAAGCTTTTTGCATATCGTAAGACGAGATTTAAGACGAGATTTTGTGGATGGTTTAGTCAGTAACCCTACATTATTATATTTTATAAATAGTAAACCAAGTTGTGGTAGTAGTATAGTCAGTAGTTTAGTTGTGGAGTACACTGTATAATGGTTAGGGTTAGGGTTGGACTGATTTGAGGGTAATACTCAGTTATATTGTCCCGACTACAAATGAACAGATTTACATAAGTATTCGGTGTGGCGGAGCTGGGAGAATGGCTGTGCCAGCAATCTGAGGGTTGCTGGCTCAATCCCCACCTTCTACCATCCTCGTCACGTCCGTTGTGTCCTTGGGCAAGACACTTCACCCTTGCTCCTGATGGGTCCTGGGCAGCGCCTTGTATGGCTGCTCCCGCCATTAGTGTGTGAATGTGTGTGTGAATGGGTGAATGTGGAAATACTGTCCAAGCGCTTTGGGATCCTTAAAAAGGGGTAGAAAAGCGCTATACAAGTACAACCATTTACCATTTACCATTAATGAATTATTTTGACACCAAAAACATATATTTGCGCCCATTGATTTGCAAAATGTGCACCACACATTATTCAAATAGCTGGAAGCAATTTGCAAAAAGATTGCGCATTATACAAATTTGCAAAATGCTCACATTGGTATTGTGCTCACAACAGTAACAGGTGTAGTGAATGGAGCGGTGGTGGACGCTCATGTAAGGTTAGCCGTTCGAACACCCGCTGTGAGACAATGAATTATATGTATTTAACCCTCTCCATTCTCATAGAATATATTAAGCATATCAAAAAGCTCCAGTTGTCTTTGAATAAAATGGAGTTGAAGTGTTCGCACTGCTATTCCAAGGGTGCAGCGTTAGCTTAAAAGGCTAACAACAGGTCTTGCTATCTTTCGCTTTCACCGTGGCAAATAAACTAAGTTTCCTTCTCACAACAATATAAACACGGATTATTGATGATAACGTACTGATTATACTTACAGTTTAACATTACAATAACCGCTTTGGTCACTGTTTGGAGTCAGTTTGACAGCTCACCAACATCCGCGGTAGCGAACCTGTCTGATCATGTGACATTGTGCAGCTGTACGGAAAGCAATGAGGGTCTAAACTCTCCAATTTCAAAACAAGCGCTGTTAAAATAAGACATAAATTCGTACTTTAATGTATTGTGACTTTGTTGCACGGCGATTATGTTCTATGCGTATTGTATGTAACGTTAACAACCGCCTACTTCCACTATTAATACTGTTTAACAGTCGAAATGAGCCACCTAAGACTATCGAGCATGCGCACGCATGTGCATAAAGGCAACATGTTTTTTTCGCGTTAAATTCCATTTGAAATGAGATTCCAATATGAAAAGTTGACTTGACACTGACGCTCAAAGTAAGGGATTATTTTTGCTCTACATTTAAGTTGACATCTAAATTGACGTTCGAAATTTAAAGTATCATTTTGGAAGTATTATGTGCTTTTGAAGAAGGAAGAATGTGATTCTAGATTATATCTAAAGGGGGTTGTAATTTGGCATTAAAGGCCTATTGATATGAGATTTTCTTATTTAAACGGGAATAGGAGGTCCATTCTATGTGTCATACTTGATCATTTCGCGATATTGCCATATTTTTGCTGAAAGGATTTAGTAGAGAACATCCACGATAAAGTTCGCAACTTTAGGTGCTAAGAGAAATGCCCTGCCTCTACCGGAAGTGTGTGACGTCATGAGTTACAGGGCTCCACACATATTCACATTAATTAATGGGACCCACCAGCAGTAAGAACAATTCGGACCAAGAAAGCGACAATTTTCCCATTAATTTGAGAGAGGATGAAAGATTTCTGAATTAGGATATTGATAGTGAAGGACTAGAAGAAAAAGAAACAACGGCTCCGGGCGGAGGCAGTGTGAGCGTTTCAGATGTAATTAGACACATTTACTAGGATAATTTTAGATGATCCCTTATCTGCTTATTGTTTTAATAGTGTTTTAGTGAGATTTTAAAGATTGTAGAAGATTGTAAAGACATACCTCGAGGTCGGATGGCTGCGGTGAACACAAAGTGTCTCAGAGAGAAGCTGTGGAGCCAAGCTCACAGCTGCCGCTGCTGCAGTACAACGAATAATCCAATGATTTCTCCGGTAAGATATATATCACAGTTTCCCCATCTAAAAACATGCTGGTTGACGTAGAGAAAACATGTTCGCTTGACCGCTCCGCTTAACAACAAACAAAGAAACATCGGCTGTGTCTCGGTGCTGAAGACAGCTGCAATCCACCGCTTTCCACCAACAGCATTGTTTTTTTATAGTCTCCATTATTAAATGAACAAATTGCAAAAGATTCAGCAACACAGATGTCCAAAATACTGCGTAATTATGCGGTTAAAGCAGATGACTTTTAGCCGCGAGTGGTGCAGCACGTCACGCATACTCGTCATCATTCCGCGACGTTTTCAACAAGAAACTCGCGGGAAATTTGAAATTGCAATTTAGTAAACTAAAAAGGCCGTATTGGCATGTGTAGCAATTTTAATATTTCATCATTGATATATAAACTATCAGACTGCGTGGTCGGTAGTAGTGGGTTTCAGTAGGCCTTTAACTTGCCTAACCGTGTTAGACGAGAAATCCTGTATATCTATGTCGAACACGGAGATGGAAACATTTTACCTTGGGGCTGTTTCTTAGGACTTGAAAATTCACAGCAACTCTGGGACTAATAAACAGTACCCCAGAAACTTGGATGATGTTGAAGATGGGTTGTAATTGAGTGTCAATGTCATGTTGGAACGCCTACAGATACACGGCAAAGGCCACTAATGTGATGTTCAAGCACATTAGGATCTTGGAGTGGCCTCATATTTGTAGAGGGACGTGATACCTAAAGTTGCCAAGTGACAGCCTCTAAACCGGGATTCCCAAAGCAACTTGTTTTGCTTCACCTGTTTCCAAAATGTAATACATTTTGGGAGCAGGTCTACATCTTTGTAGCTCACACTATCATTGATGATGTATGCCATTGATCGATTTTAATGATCTTACTAGTACTTTCGATATGGTGGTATGGGGCTATATCTTAACTCAGGGTGCTGCTAAACACTTAAAATGACTGCAATTGGACTGCAGCCAATCGGCCCTTAGAGGCAACCCGTTTGGTCACCCCTACTCGTGATTTGAAAGATATTTGTTTAGATGAGTACACCAAAGTTTTTTCCTGAGACGTGCACAAGACTGTGCACGTTTGTCTTCCTTCATACTTCCCTCAAACAAGCCAAATGAAATTTGCCCAATTAGTGACGTTTTTCCTATTGATGACGTCATTAGCTATCTCCAATTATGGTAGAGATTTACCCAAAGATGTGTGCATGAGTCCGCTGCTGTCCAAAGCTGAAGTCAGTAATCTTATTGTGGGGCAGCCTGGCTCATACATGCACATGTATCCTCGACTTCTGCCATTTCTAATGCAAAGAAGCGTTTAGTTCTAACTTATATCTTTGGGTAGACTCTAAAAACTACAACATGGCTGACGGGGGAGAAAATGAGGTACATAAATAAGACCGCCTACAAAACGACACATCAGGAAGAGACAGTCAGAAAGTGTCTTGAAGATGAGCTGTAAATCTTAATCTATGCACAATTTTGACCAAAATAATGATGAACGGGATGAAAGTAATTGTTACTATAATTTATAATTGTTATTATAGTTTACCAAAGAAGTGCATGTTTTCAGCTCATCACTGAGCTTGTTCCACAATTTAACTCCTAAAACTGAAATACATTTGTATTTAATATTCGTTATCGCTTTACCTATTTCAAAAATCAATGTCCCTGTAAATTATAGTTTTCTCCTCTTATTTGAAATAACCTAAGAATACAAGCTGGAAGGCTGTTGTTCTTTACTCAAAACATAATTTCCATTGTTTTTAAAAACACAATATCTGAAAATTTCAACACATTAGAACTTATAAATAATGGCTAGGTATGTTCAGAGTAGCACACTTTGTGTATTATTCTAATGACCCTCTTTTGAAGTTTATCTTGCCTACTTACGGCTTCTATAATGTACACCCAGTACGTTTTTTTTTTTTTTTTTACAGCAGTGCATTGTGAGCACTGAAAGCGAACAGATCTAGTAATTCCGGGTACGTGATGTAATGAAGGGGAAGGATTAAATAAGCTTGGCTTCTTCCTACCCCCTGTAGAACATTTTGAACTGTGAATTGTAAATAGTTTGGATTTTGATGTAATTTTTTCAGCATGTTCAAAATAAACTACTACTAATATGTCCCTGACACGTGCACGCGCATTAGCTTTTTGTGTTAGAGGGGAACTGCACTCTTTTATCGTTTCTATCGTCGACAGTCATTATGACAGACAAGAACACTCGTCTTTTTTTCAAATAGTATTTTAAAGATGATAAAATTTTTTGGAAGATACAGCTAATGGGAGTCACTGTTGTAGCGTTCAAAGCCCTCTAAAACCACTTCAAAACCCTCCATCAGTGTTTTATATACATCCTGCAAGTCTATATAAAATGTAGTAAAAGACACAATCATAATAATATGTAATATGTTCAGTATTCATTGTATTTCATTTCGACAATTTTTATCAATGGTTTCTTCCGCACATTGATTTCTGTTTCCATAGCAGCGCATGTCCGACTCTTGGCAACAAATTTGCATTCTTACACGCTTGTGTGTGTTTGTGGCCTAGTGGTTAGAGTGTCCGTCCTGAGGTCGGTAGGCCGTGAGTTCAAATCCCGGCCGAGTCATACCAAAGACTATAAAAATGATACCCATTACCTCCCCTCAGCATTAAGGGTTGGAATTGGGGGTTAAATCACCATAAACGATTCCCGGGCGCGGCACCGCTGCTGCCCACTGCTCCCCTCACCTCTCAGGGGGTGATCAAGGGTGATGGGTCAAATGCAGAGAATAATTTTGCCACATCTAGTAACTTTAACTTTAATCGTGGCAGTCTTGTTAACAAACATCGAAGAAGACTATTTTTGCACTAATGATGATTCACAACCTTATCTTTTTCAAGCTTAATGAACAGAGAATGAACTGCTGCTTCTAGAAGTGAGCATGATGAAGTGGGTGAAGCGTTTGAGAAGACGGGAGCCAATAGAGTAAAGTCGGCCTGACACAAAGCTGCAAATGTGGAAGTTGGATACAAGCTTTTTCGACATAAATCAATCAATCAATCAATGTTTACTTATATAGCCCTAAATCACTAGTGTCTCAAAGGGCTGCACAAACCACAACACAAACCACTATCACATCCTCAGTAGGCCCACATAAGGGCAAGGAAAACTCACACCCAGTGGGACGTCGGTGACAATGATGACTATGAGAACCTTGGAGAGGAGGAAAGAAATGGATGTCGAGCGGGTCTAACATGATACTGTGAAAGTTCAATCCGTAGTGGATCCAACACAGTCGCGAGAGTCCAGTCCAAAGCGGATCCAACACAGCAGCAAGAGTCCTGTTCACAGCTGAGCCAGCAGGAAGGAAACCATCCCAAGCGGAGGCGGATCAGCAGCGCAGAAATGTCCCCAGCCGATACACAGGCAAGCAGTACATGGCCACCGGATCGGACCAGACCCCCTCTACAAGGGAGAGAGGGACATAGGAGGAAAAGAAAAGAAACGGCAGATCAACTGGTCTAAAAAGGTAGTCTATTTAAAGGTTAGAGCATACAAATGAGTTTTAAGGTGAGACTTAAATGCTTCTACTGAGGTGGCATCTCGAACTGTTACCGGGAGGGCATTCCAGAGTACTGGAACCCGAAAGGAAAATGGCGTGCTTACCCCAAATAAACCCACTCCTCGGCCAACTGGACCAAACAGACAACTGTCCATCGAGTGAGTCACACTTTAAATTGATATGATAAACACAGCACGTCATGTGTGTTTCATGGATCGCCTAAGCTGTCTGGCTAGCTGTGTATAACAAAACATGAAATATGGGCTAATACTTTACAGATAATGTAAAGATAATGTCATGGTTTTCATCCATCCATCCATTTTCTACCACTTATTTCCCTTGGGGTGTCAGGGGGCGCTGGAGCCTATCTCAGCTACAATCGGGCGGAAGACGGCGTACACCCTGGACAAGTCGCCACCTCATCACAGGGCCAACACAGATAGACAGACAACATTCACATTCACACACTAGGGACAATTTAGTGTTGCCAATCAACCTATTCCCAGGTGCATGTCTTTTCAGTTAGTACACACTAGTTTCCTATCGCAGTGTTGTGCATTACAAACTCAAACGCATTTTGTGCTGACGTAGAAGCAACCTTATCTGTAGTTAGCTTTTATGGTTAAGACCAAAGTACGCCAATGTGTTACTATGCCAGAAAAAGAGTTCCTCATTGTTCGCTCTTACAATCACAATAATGCTACAGCTTGGCTTTTATACAGGTTACGGAACGTCAATGATGTATACGTGGTGGTTTTTGAATGCCTTTTAAAAATGATTTAGAGGAAGAATTGATTGCTCCCATTAGCTGCATTGCTAGCTACCTAGAATGAGCCAATTTTTATGTTAGAATGCAAAGAAAAAACATTTTGTCTTCTTGTCTCTCACCATGGTTTATGAATAATAGGTAAAATTCCCAAAAAAGAGCAGTTCCCCTTCAATAGCTAATAGCGATTCAGAGAGCCAATGTTTAGTTATTCCATTCATCCATTTTCTACCGCTTGTCCATCTCAGGATCGTAGGGGCTCAGTCTATCCCAGCTGCATTCATGGGAAGAAAGCGTACACCCTGAACAAGTCGCCACTTCTTCGTAGGGCCAACACAGTGAACCTTCTATCCATTTCCTACCGCTTATTCCCGTTGGGGGCGCTGGTGCCTATCTCAGCTACAATCAGGCGAAGGCAGTGTACACCCTGGACAACTCTCCACCGCATCGCAGGGCCAACAGATAGACAGACAACATTCACACTCACATTCACACACTCGGGCCAATTTAGTGTTGCCAATCAACCTATCCCCAGGTGCATGTCTTTCGAAGTGGGAGGAAGCCGGAGTACCGGGAGAGAACCCACGCAGTCACGAGGAGAACATGTAAACTCCGCACAGAAAGATCCAGAGCCCGGGATTGAACCCAGGGCTATTCAGGACCTTTTTATTGTGAGGCAGACGCACTAACCCCTCTTCCACCATGCTGCCCTCCATCCATTTTCACTTGAGCCGATTGGTTCAAGAATTTCTTAAAGCTTCATGCATGCTAAGGTACAAGGAACCACTTGCTGGCCAAATGTATAATTACAAACAGCTGTATCTTGACTATAAACCCTTGTTTCTCAAACTGTGGAATGTGTATCACTAGGGTTACGTGGCCTCCATCTAGTGGTACGCCAAAGAATCCCTTAATTAAATATTCAAACATAGGGTTTGTTACCTTTCAAACTGTGTTTAATGTTACAGCAACCAAAATATGAAATATACTTAATAAATAAAACCACTGCCTTGTTTTAAATGAATACTTAGGCCTAGACTGCTACTGTATTTAAATGTTGGTCATTATGGAGATACTTGGAGAGCCAAGTGTTTCCTGAGATTGTACTTGATGAACAATGTTTGAAAACCACTACAATTAGCTGTAGGTAAAAAAAATGGTTCACATTTTATGGATAACAGTGAATATATAAAATACATAAGTAAATCTATAGCTCTTGTTTATCTGTTATCTATTGCTGATTGCTTTTGTTGATGATCATTTTCCAATAGCAGGTAATCCCTTAAATGATGCTCTCTGCTCTCTGCAGTGGTCTGGCATTTAGTAGAAAACATCATAGGGAAGACGTTCTAGTAGTGATGATCTGTGCGCGGTGCATTACTGCATCAGTGTGTGTGTGTGTGTGTGTGTGTGTGTGTGTGTGTGTGTGTTGCATTTCTTGGTGTCTCTGCAGGTTTAATAGACGATTTGCATATTGATCCAAGTGCAGCAGCTTCCAAGGCTCTGATGGAATGAGTCTAATTAAAGCAATCCAGCTGACACTTCGGTCTATTGAATTGCTTCAATGATTCTCTGAAGCATGCAGAGAATAAACACCTGGCATAGATAATTGACTCATTTGCAGAACAGTTAAAATCCTACACTTAATGGATTGTAATGTGTTTATTGTTTTACAGGACACTTGTTTATGAAGTAGGCAATGAAGTTCAATTAAACTTGCATCATATTTATTAGCATTTACAATTACAAATGGACAATAAATCAAAATCAAAGACTTTCCCTGGCATAACTTTAGTGTAAATACTGTACAGCAGGGGTCACCAACCTTTGTGAAACCAAGAGCTACTTCTTGGGTACTGATTAATGCGAAGGGTTACCAGTTAAATACATTTCCAGAAATAGCCAAATTGCTCAATTTACCTTTAATAAATATATGTATATATATATATATATATATATATATATATATATATATATATATATATATATATATATATATATATATATATATATATATATATATACATATTTAAAAATGGTGATTTCTGTCATTCCGTCGTACATTTTTTTTCCTTTTACGGAAGGCTTTTTTTAGAGAATAAATGATAAAAAAAAAAAACACTTAATTGAACAGTTTAAAAAAGGAGAAAACAGGAAAAAAAATGAAAATTAAATTTTGAAACATAGTTTATCTTCAATTTTGACTCTTTAAAATTCGAAATTCAACCGAAAAAAAGAAGAGAAAAACTAGCTAATTCGAATCTTTTTGAAAAAATTTTAAAAAGAATTTATGAAACATCATTAGTATTTTTTCCTGATTAAGACTATTTTAGAATTTTGATGACATGTTTTAAATACGTTAAAACCCAATCTGGACTTTGTTGGAATGTAAAACGAATTGGACCAAGCTATATTTCTAACAAAGACAAATCATTATTTCTTCTAGATTTTCCAGAACAAAAATTTTAAAAGAAATTCAAAAGACTTTGAAATAAGATTTAAATTTGATTCTACAGATTTTCTAGATTTGCCAGAATATTTTTTTTTAAATGTAATTATAATAAGTTTGAAGAAATATTTCACAAATATTCTTTGTAGAAAAAACAGAAGTTAAAATGAAGAATTAAATTAAAATGTATTTATTATTCTTTACAATAAAAAAAAATACTTGAACATTGATTAAAATTGTCAGGAAAGAAGAAGAAGGAATTTAAAAGGTAAAAATGTATATGTGTTTAAAAATCCAAAACATTTTTTTAAGGTTGTATTTTTTCTCTAAAATTGTCGTTCTGAAAGTTATAGGAAGGAAAGTTAAAAAAATAAAATAATTTATTTTAACAAGTGAAGACCAAGTCTTTGAAATATTTTTTGGGATTTTCAAATTCTATTTGAGTTTTGTCACTCTTAGAATTAAAAATGTCGAGCAAAGCGAGACCAGCTTGCTAGTAAATAAATAAAATGTAAAAAATAGAAGCATCTCACTGGTAAGTGCTGCTATTTGAGCTATTTTTAGAACAGGCCAGCGGGCATCTGGTCATCACGGGCTACCTGGTGCCCGTTAGCACCGCGTTGGTGACCCCTGAGCTGCAAAGATACAAGGAGTTGCTATTGCAACATCTAGTGGACACATTTAGAACAGCAGCTTCTCACATTCAAAAATTGCGGCTCATTTTTGTACTTAGCAAACTCATTCGGCGGGCCGGAGAAAACCTGTTTGCGGGCGGTACGTTTGACACCCCTGATCTATTCCAACAGTGATGCCTCACAGAGACACGTGGCCTATAGTGAACTACATTTGATACCTAAAAGTTGATAATGATGACAATTTCTTTATTGCGCATCCACCCTGCACTCACTCTTTAAAGGCCTACTGAAATGAGATTTTCTTATTTAAACGGGGATAGCAGGTCCATTCTATGTGTCATACTTGATCATTTCGCGATATTGCCATATTTTTGCTGAAAGGATTTAGTAGAGAACATCCACGATAAAGTTCGCAACTTTCGGTCCTAAGAGAAAAGCCCTGCCTCTACCGGAAGTCGCAGACGATGACGTCACCCGTGTGATGGCTCCTCACATATTCACATTGTTTTTTGAATGGGAGCCTTCAACAAAAAGTGTTATTCGGACCGAGAAAACGACAATTTTCCCATTAATTTGAGCGAGGATGAAAGATTTGTGTTTGAGGATATTGATAGCGACGGACTAGAAAAAAACAAAAAAAAAATGTGATTGCATTGGGATGGATTTTGATGTTTTTAGACACATTTACTAGGTTAATTCTGGGAAATCCCTTATCTTTCTATTGTGTTGCTAGTGTTTTAGTGAGTTTAATAGTACCTGATAGTCGGAGATGTGTGTCCACGGGTGTCTTGACACGCAGTGTCTCAGAGTCGACGGCAGCTATGGACGGCACAAGCTCAGCTTTTCTCCGGTAAGAACTGACTTTTTAACCACAATTTTCTCACCGAAACCTGCTGGTTGACATGTGGTCGGGAACCATGTTGGCTTGACCGCGCTCTGATCCATAGGAAAGTTTCACCTCCAGGCTAAAGCTTCCCAACTCATCTTTCTACTGTGACTTCTCCAATATTAATTGAACAAATTGCAAAAGATTCAGCAACACAGATGTCCAAAATACTGTATAATTATGCTGTTAAAGCAGACGACTTTTAGCTGTGTGTGTGCAGCGCTCACACTTCCTAAAAACCCGTGACGTCTTGTGTACACGTCATCATTACACGACGTTTCGAAGACGAAACTCCCGGGAAATTAAAAATTGTAATTTAGTCTACTAAATAGGCCGTATTGGCATGTGTTGCAATGTTAATATTTCATCATTGATATATAAACTATCAGACTGCGTGGTGGGTATAGTGGGTTTCAGTAGGCCTTTAATTTACACTTCTAGGTTCTACAAAACAATTACATGATTAAACACACGTCATTAAAAATAAAAAAATATCACAAAAGAAAAATCAGTTCTCATTTTTAATTGGGGTTATTATTGGGGTACACATTAATGAGGTGACATGATCTGCAGCATGAATGTGACGACTTCTACTCTGCGTCCACTAAATCCCTCTCAGGTGCAAACCTTTTCCCCGGGTGTTGTCTCTTCTCCTCGGCGTGCTTCACTCGGATCTTGTCTAAAAAATCGAGCAGCAGATTGGTCTTGGCGCATTTGTTGAGGTCCAAAACGTCTTCACACGGACTGACGGCGGACAAATCTGGATCCGAATGATCCCAAAAGCGTTTCCCGGGGTGCTGGCGCTTGTCCACCTCGGGGAGGTCCTCCTCCTCCTCCTCATCCGTATCATCATCATCCTCTTCTTCTCCCTGCCGCTTACCAGGGTGCTGCCGCCGGCTGCGCAACACCAAGTAGCGCTTGCCCGGGTGCTGTCGTTTGGAAAGTCCAGCCAAGACGATGACGGGATGGTCAGAAAGGGGTCCCGTAGTGGAGCGCCTTCCTGGGTGTTGCCTTTTTTGCAACTCCATGAGCGACTGCGTGACCTCCTCGCGTTTGCCCGGGTGTTGTCTCTTGTCAACACCCGACCAATACTCTTCATCCCCGGCGTCTTCCTTCTCCAAATCCTCGCTGTTCCTTTTGCCTGGATGTTGCCGCTTTGTCACCCACTCTGGCTGAGAAATAAGTCCCGCTGCAGGAGGAAAAATAACATGCATTAGTCTCAAAAGTCAGAATGGCCGTGCGTATAACTACGCGTCAATGTGCGCAATCGATCATTTAGCTTTATTGTAAATTGTTTAAGTTTAGATAATGTTTTGAAACACCACACAACGAAACGATAGCAGATCCGTTAAATAATATGTATTTTGTGAAACTATTTATGACATAAGACAATCTGAAAAGCAGCCAATTTAAAGCACTTTTCCCAAGATGCTTTAAAAAAACTGTACCTCAAATACTACATTGCAAAAAATACATTGTAAATTCAAAGATAATTGCATTACTTCACAGTTACAGTATTTCAAAGTGAAATAACATTTAATATGAAATATGAGGGTATTGTCATCTGCCATAATGTTACAGTTCTCTTTGTTCACGGTATTTCAATGTGAAATAACATTTAATTGCTGTGAAATAATTACATTTGTTGTAATGGTACAGTTATTTTTGTTTACAGTATGTCACTGTGAAATCCTGGTAATTTTCCTACAGTGCAAAGTCAATATAGTCACTTTAAAAAATACTATTCATATTCCCGGCTTTTGCTTTGCTCACCACTTCTCTGGTCTTCTCCTTGCATCTTTCTCAGTATGGAGCGCAGTAGGAGGCTCTCTGCACTATGGTGAAGCAAATCGTCCATAGTCCTCTGGTCGGGCTCCTCCTCAGCAGAGATGCTCTGTCCTCTGCAGACGGTCATGAAGTTGCAGACCAAGACAGAAGCCAGCAGGATGAAAAGAAATGTCGACTTCATTGCGTGACACATGGTAGCCTGTGGGAGACGTCGATAACTGAGGCAAATCTTAATAAGCTTTATGTTGTACTTCTAAAAAGAATGGGGAAAAAATATATAAAATACCAAGAAAGCCATGCTCACCTCTTCAGTTCCCAGATGCTCCTATTTCAGTGGACGGATGCTGAGTGAACAATGTTTTAAGCTGCCAGCCCCTACCGTTGGTGTTAACTGACCCGCACGCCAACTTTGTGCACACAACATTGCATCTTGTCTTTTTTATACCGGCCCCTCTCTGTCGTCATTGCTCACGTTGGAGTCCTCTTTTCGGATCCCTCTTCCTGATTGATGTCATTGAATGGCGTTCATCCTATGTGGGCGCTGATGAATGAGTCATTTGATGAACCGTCACTCATTCAACAAGTTTTTTTGTGTAACAATTTGACAGGTTTACTGCATGTTGCACATTAATTGATGGGCACCTCTTGAAATAGTGTAAAAATGCTTCATTCAACAGTTATCAGTATTTATTTTCCACAAATGGTTGTAAAAATCCCAGTGAAACGTTTTAAGAGAGAGAAAAATGATTTTTACACCCAGCAACGTTACAATATATGGACTTATTGTCACAATATTATCAGTTTAGATAATCCTTCAGTTTATCTCTTTTTTGATAACCGCACAAGCAAAATCATTTCATTCTGGACATTTCAAAAGAGACATCCCTCTCCATAGTGATTACTTTCACACTGTTCCTTTATACTGACTACAGCTGTCTGTTTTTATACAGAATGAAGAGGGCCCCACGGTGCACACTTGAACACAAATTGAGACAGGACAGAGTGTTCTATTTCCCAGCTTGGCACAGGTCAGAGGTGAGGTTGTATGCAGTCAGCATCACATTTACTTGAGTGATCCCGTGAGAGGTGATCCTAATACTAATATAATGGTGGTGCATAATGGTAAATGCAAATGAACCACCTCCTTTCTTGTGTATTTTGATGACATTAACTATTCAATCGTAGGGTTATTGCAGAACATTTCAATCAATGCTAGTCAGAAAATAACCTATATAAATTATACCACCAGAGAAGTATTGCATAACATCTGGCGTGAACTGACTGTCTACTATTGTAATGACACGGTTTCAATGTGCTGTCACGGCCAATACTTCAAGATGTTTTGGACTCTAATTGAGTTGAACATGGAAGGGATTTATCATTGAGTTTTATTCAAAAGGCTCAAATACTGTCGCATGAGATTGGACAACTTTTGGGGTGGGAGGATGAGCAATATGTTTCTTTTTTAATAATATGTAAATATTGAGAAATTTAACCATAGGCACTTTAATATGTAATATTTGCAACAATGGGTGGAGTTTGCATGTTCTTTCCGTGACTGCGTGGGTTCCATCCGGGTACTCCAGCTTCATCCCACCTCCAAAGACATGCACCTGGGGGTAGGCTGATTGGCAACACTAAATTGTCCCGAGTGTGTGGATGTGAGTGTGAATGTTGTCTGTCTATCTGTGTTGACCCTGCGCTGAGGTAGCGACATGTCCAGGGTGTAACCCGCCTTCCGCCCGAATGCAGCTGCGATAGGCTCCAGCACCCCCGCGACCCCGAAGGTGACAAGCGGTAGAAAATGGATGGATGGGTGGATGGATGGATGGATGTATTTGCAACAATATCATTTAACTTAACATTGTCAGAGGAATTATAACGAGTAAAAACTATTCAAACTGAAATCATTTTACAAAAGAGCAACAACAAAACATAGAACACAGATGTGAAACATTTTGTTTCATCATCTCTATTTTAGATATTATATTTTATAAAAAGGACATCTGATGAAGAGGGATAAGTACCGAATTTTGGTACTTCTATAGATATCAATTGATTCACATGAAATCAAACAGTGCCATATTGTGATACTTTTGCTGCATGTGATGTCCCTTCCGGTTGCAGGCACAGCACACTGTAAAATTAGGTAATGTAATGTAATGTGACCTTGTCAACAAAGCAAGCATGTCTGAAAAAAAGTGCTCAAATGTAAAGATCCACTTTTGTAAAATGCGCTGCCTTGATGCTAATTTAGATTGTGCCATATACATGCTCCTGATTAGCATTAGTGATTTGTTTTCGTAATTTGGTAATGACAACTACAACTAAGATAACATTGCAATCAAACAGTTTGTGTGTACCAAGTACAATACTTACAGTATGAACACTTTGTAGAGCATAACACAAGATAGACTGGCACATTTGAATTGATGGATTAGTGTATTTTTTGACTACGGCAACACACCTAGGACAAACTGAAATGAATGCATCCTTGCAAATGAGACTCAGAAGTGTAAGAAAAAAATAAATAACCACTGGACAGCAGAGCATCCTATTAATCTCAGGATTAAATGACAAAAATAGATTTTATTAATCAACAAATAAACACTAACCACATGAACCTAAATAAAGGTACAGAAAATTGGTACAGTTGAGTACCAGTAGCTAGGGCTAGGTGATATAGACCAAAACCGATAACCCGGTATTTTTAGGCTGAATTGCGATATACGATATATATCGGTATTTCATACAAAATGTGCAAAGTGTTAAGTTTAAACTCAACACCACATTACTGTTACAAGTGTTTTGAAAATGACTTTCAAAAAGTAGTTAATTATAGTTACTCGTTACTTTAACCAAAACCGTAATTCAATTACTAATGGAATTGCTCTATAATAAATGTAATTCATTACTAGCAATAAGTAAATAAGGCATTACTTAAAAAAAACGACCTCCAAATATACAGTATGTCATATGCAGTTGAGAGAAGGTTCATAAAGGAGCAACGTGTGTGTGCCTTTTAAAAGGTGGTGTCTGGTGCCAAGTGTCAGCGAGGTATATTTGTTAGCTTAAGCAGTTAGCAGAGACAGTTTGTCTTCTCTGACAACTGTTCTTTTGAATCTTTTCACCGGATTGGGTTACAGCTGGTTAATAAAGAGGAGGAGCCGCTGGTGTTATGATGTCGGAAATGCGCGGTAGCGACTCGACGTGCCAGGCCCTTCTCGCGCTCCGGACCCTTCAAATCATTATTAATACAAAGCATTTCGAAGGCCCGCAGCGGGTGTTGACGCTTTGTGATTTCTGCCCAGTGCTCTGACTGGCAAAGTGAAGAAATTTAATGAAGCACGGCAATCAGTCAGTAAATCAATCAATGTTATTTATATAGCCCTAAATCACAAGTGTCTCAAAGGGCAAAATCAGCAGGAGTAACTATCAAAGGCTGCATCAAAAGGTTTTATATATCGCTATTTGTCCCAAATATATACCTGCATAACTTGTAGTACAGGTATACTACCCAGCCTTACCCGTATCGACTGCCAGGTAAAGGGAAGTTGTACCGTATCGGTTAATATCCCTACTGATAACCTCACCGTAGTACTGATATATCATGTACAGCATGGGTGTCAAACTCTGGCCCGCGGGCCAAATTTGGCCCACCGTGTAATTTAATTTGGCCCTTGAGGCAATATCAAATTAACATGAGAGCTGGCCCGCCGGTATTATAACACCGCACTCACCGCGAATACTCATACTTACCAACCCTCCCGATTTTCCCGGGAGACTCCCGAATTTCATTGTCCTTGCCGAAAATCACCCGGGGCAACCATTCTCTCAAATTTCTCTTGATTTCCACCCAAACAACATCATTGGGGACGTGCCTTAAAGGCACTGCATTCAACGTCCTCTACAACCTGTCGTCCCGTCCGCTTTTTCTCCATACAAACATTGTGTCGGCCCAGTCACATACTATATGCGGACTAAACACACAAACAAGTGAATGCAAGGCATACTTGGTCAACCACCATACAGGTCACACTGAGGGTGGCCGTATAAACAACTTTAACACTGTTACAAATATGCGCCACACTGTGAACCCACACCAAACAAGAATGACAACCACATTTAGGGAGAACATCTGCACCGTAACCCAACATAAACACAACAGAACAAATACCCAGAACCCCCTTGCAGCACTAACTCTTCCGGGATGCTACAATATTTGAAAATCGATTTTGCATGTCACTATAAAGTTATACAAGCCTTGCTCGTTCAATATTCAATGCAAAACTTGTTTGGGTCCCTATTAAAAGGTTAATTTGTTCAACCTTGGCCCGCTGCTCTGTTCAGTTTAAAATTTTGGCCCACTCTGTATTTGAGTTTGACACCCCTGATGTACAGTAATTCCTCACCAGACATAGAGTACGGGAGAACATGGTTGATTTATCACAGGGGCTGAGTGCCACACTCGTATCTCGCACCCAGGGGGTTGAGTTCTCTAAAACTGTGGTGTTGAAATTGATTAAAATTAGTACCAGCGCTCACTGACAATAGTGATCTCCCGAGTGAAAGGGCTGAACTTGAAGTGAGAGTGCCAGGGATGTATACCGAGTACCGTTATTTTTTGTACCTGTTCCTGATTAGGCCGGTCCATGAGGACTGTGAAGATTCTGGACTAATGACATTATTAGTCCAGAATATTAGTATTAGTTATTGTTATTTTTGGTTCCAGTTCACCAACGTAATAATGACACACTCACATTTAGTTTAGCTGCCACTGCTACATATTAAAATCAGCTTGGAATAATGACAAATAAGAAGCAATACCACACAAAAGTTTGTAACAAAACAATAGTCCCTCCTCAAAAATTCCTCAAAGTCACAGAGTGAACGCACTTTACTCACGACAAGTTACTACCGCGATCCATGAATCCACAGGCCAACATTAATCCACTCAAAAAAGTGAACAATTGAGGTAATACAATGATTGATAAAGTTTATTTGAAGCAAGATAGTATACACTGTGGCTGACAGGTCTCTGGTTGCCGTCTGATGTCACTCCATCGCGGCACGTTTGCGTGGCATTAAAAGGCATTTTGCTTAAATGTCTTTCAGTTTATTCTGTCTCTTGACTACAAACTGGACGACTGAGCAATAGACTTGCTCACTGTGTATTTGTATTTATATAATACACACTTCACATGCACAAACATCAGTAGCTGTTAACACTGTGGTTTCCGGTCCATCACTCACATATGTCCATGTGCAACATAAACAAAATTAACAATTCCAATTGTTACAAAATGCACACCCACAAAAAAAACGGTGTTGATAAGACTTCCTGCTCTGAGATGTTACAGCACATAATGTTGGACGTGTTCAACCTCTTGTGGTAATATAAATGCTAATTAAAATGCATTTTTTCACATTTTTATTTCCACAATTTACATACCTGTATCGTACGGATAAATACCGATATTGATAACGATATCGTATCGATAAAATCTTAACAATTTACATCCCTAAAGAGGACTATATGTATTTTTTTTTATGTCGAATCGTAAATATTTAGCTTCTCAGTATTTGGCTTGTCGGCTTTACACAATGACTTTATAACAAAACAATTATTACCCTTAAAAATTTGAAGGGAAAGGTACATTTGAATTGTTATTAGCTGGCTTACTAGTTGATAGACGGTTACTAGAGTTGATGCTATCAAAAAAATATATACTTTTCATGCTTCTAACTCATTTTGCGTTAAGATGCATTAAAGGAGCTGTTTGGAACTTGCTCACTGTTACATTTTTTAAAGTAAAAACTATAACAAGAACACCACAGGCTAGCTTATGTTACCATTGTTTTAAAACTGTCTATATTTTTCACAATTACTAAATGTATGTAGTAAAAAAAAATTCCTGACCTGGAAAATATAATTGGTGTTTACGGCTTTCACTCACCCTGTCTCGTCAACATGTACGTGCAGGGACCGCACAAACATTTTGTGGTCTTGTTGTTGTTATGATAGAATCTACATTCAATGACAGCTTAAAATAACTCTCCAAATCGCTATCATTATTATTTATTTATAAACTTGTCTTTTAAAACTTTAAACCCCGTTCTGCCTTCTTGCCTTTTTTAAAGACGTTTCCCATTAAAATAATATTGTGACTATAAAATCCCTACTAGGTATGGAAACATGTTGGATAGAAAGGTTTTTGTGTAGAATAGGCTTATGTCCACTTTGTGAGTAACTTACCCAAGTCGATGTGGTCCCAGAGACAAAACAGTACTCTATTTCTGTCAGAATGATAGGTAAAGTAGTTTGGCAAAAAGAGATGCGTTAAAAGTTCAATTCTAGCATCCTAAAGTTGCTACATAAGGTGACAAGTAGAAGTTTCCAACGTTGTCAGCAGTCTATAAGAAGCACACAAACAAGGAGCAAGTAGACAGGCAAGACAAAAAAGTGACACGGATGTCTTCTATAGTGACACTACCCTGGCAGGATCACTGAAGTAGGGAATGAATGGCAGCTTACACAATGTACTGCTACACATGGCTTGTCTTTGTCCAGAGCTAGAGGGCAGAAAGTTGTTGTCTCAAAGAAATTTGAAGTGATAAACCTGCGCTGGTTTACAATCGCAATCAATGCATATTCACTCAAGATGCATACGCTTCTTTTTGTGCTATTTATACTTTTGTCAGGGAGCTTTGCTAGCATTGTTCCGTGTTATACAGTAGATGACTCATTTTACCTTTGGCTTGTCTCAACGGTCCTCTAGGTGCAAACAATCAGTTCCTTCAGGAATTTCCTATGTTGGGATCAGGCCAATTCACACAAATTCAATTAACACCTGCAAATTATGCACAGCCTCACAGTGTTGTCCAATGCCCGCAACTTTACCGCACACTTTGGCCAACCAGTGTCGTTTTCACCAATGGAATTAGTTTCTCAGTGGCGCTCAAACTCACATGTGTCTGTCTAACACACACTTACGGAAAAAATTGTAAATCCAATTTTTCGTAAAAAAATCAGGGATTTTAGTTTTAGGCCATATCGCTCAGGCCTTTTGAAATGTTAGAAAAGGTTATTCAAGTAAAATTAGTTAGAGAACAATAATAAGTATGGCAAAACATTAACCTACTTATTATTAACCATCTGTAATTAATTTAGGCTGTAATTAAGTTGGAGTGGTCTGGAAATGTTTTTTTTTGGGGGGGGGGGGGGGGGGGCTCATTTATTAAAGGCCTACTGAAATGAGATTTTCTTATTCAAACGGGGATAGCAGGTCCATTCTATGTGTCATACTTGATCATTTTGCGATATTGCCATATTTTTGCTAAAAGGATTTAGTAGAGAACATCGACGATAAAGTTCGCAACTTTTGGTCGCTAATAAAAAAGCCTTGCCTGTACCGGAAGTAGCTGACGATGTGCGCGGGACGTCACAGGTTGTGGAGCTCCTCACATTGTTTACAATCATGGCCACCAGCAGCGAGAGCGATTCGGACCGAGAAAGCGACGATTTCCCCATTGATTTTAGCGAGGATGAAAGATTCGTGGATGACGAAAGTGACATTGAAGGACTAGAAGAAAAAAAGAAGACGAGGGCAGTGGGTGCGCTTCAGATGTAATTAGACACATTTACTAGGATAATTCTGGAAAATCCCTTACCTTCTTATTGTGTTACTAGTGTTTTAGTGAGATTATATAGTCGTACCTGAAAGTCGGAGGGGTGTGGCCACGGGTGTGGGGACCGGCAGTGTCTCCGAGGGAAGCCACGTTTCTCGACGAGGCAAGGCAGCCAGGCTGAGATTTTTTTTTTTCCCTCCACGGAGTAAGCATCCGACAGTCGTTGGCGGCCGGTGGGAGGAGGCAAGAGAGTCCACAGCTGCAGGAGGAACGACACAAACTCTCCGCTCATGTCTACGGTAAGAGCGGAATGCAAACAAGGAAACAACGGCTGTGTTTGTGTTGCTAAAGGCAGCCGCAATTTTCCGCTTCCCACCTACATCTTTCTTCTTCGACATAATTCATTGAACAAATTGCAAAAGATTCAGCAACACAGATGTCCAGAATACTGTGTAATTATATGATTAAAGCAGACAACTTATATATAGCTGTGATCGGTGCTCGATCAAAATGTCCGCTACAATCCTTGACGTCACGCGCACGCGCACGCGTCATCATACGCTTCATCATACCGCGATGTTTTCAACAGGATACTTCGCGCAAAGTTTAAAATTGCAATTTAGTAAACTAACCCAGCCGTATTGGCATGTGTTGCAATGTTAATATTTCATCATTGATATATAAACTATCAGACTGCGTGGTCGGTAGTAGTGGGTTTCAGTAGGCCTTTAAGTTAAAGGGGAACTGCACTTTTTGGGGAATTTTGCCTATCGTTCACAATCATTAGGAAAGACGGGTAGAATTTTTAGTTTGCATTTTAACCTATAAACAAAAGTTTGCAAACAGCGTTGCCAATGGGAGCACCTCTATTTCGACAAAAAATCCAGTAAATAACCATTCAAACCTGCCAACAATACTCCATTTACATTTCACGATTTGAATATTAACCAATTTTGACATGATCGACTGTCGAGGTGTTTCCTCGCTTCCTTATTCTCTGTAAGTTTATTGGAGATCATAAATTATGCATCTCACCTGGACAAAAGAAGTCTGGGGATGTATTCCGACAAGTCGGTACAATTTGACAGCCATTTAGGACCCGGGGATGGCGAGATTAAGACGAAGAGATGCTTGGTCGCCCCACCCACCCCTACCCCGTTTCTCTGCGAGTATTATGAGACATTTTTCAATTAAGTTGGAATATAAGAACATCCTACTAGTCAGCATCCTAATGACAGCAGACATTGTACAGTAAGTGATGTTTTATTATGTTTGTTGGCTCTCATGAAGTCTGCAATGAGTAATAATCAGTGATGAAGAAGGGAAAAAAAAGATAACCTCCTGATGTATTTTTGGATTGAATGCGCCGCGTATGCTTAAAATTATAAGAAATATTTTAGTATTAAATATTATTATAAATGCGTCCATTTGTACATTACAAATATACTTACATCATGTATAACAAACCTTAAAGGCCTACTGAAACCCACTACTACCCACCACGCAGTCTGATAATTTATATATCAATGATGAAATATTAACATTGCAACACATGCCAATACGGCCTTTTTAGTTTACTATATTACAATTTTAAATTTCCCGGGAGTTTCGTCTTGAAAACGTTGTGTAATGATGATGTGTACGCAAGACGTCATGCGTTTTTAGGAAGTATGAGCGCTGCACACACACACATCTAAATGTTGTCTGCTTTAACGGCATAATTACACAGTATTTTGGAGATTTGTGTTGCTGAAACTTTTGCAATTTGTTCAATTAATATTGGAGAAGTCACAGTAGAAAGATGGAGTTGGGAAGCTTTAGCCTTTAGCCACACAAACACACGGTGATGCCTTGTTTAAAATTCCCGGAGGTGAAAATTTACTATGATCAGAGCGCGGTCAAGCCAACATGAATCCAGACCAAATGTCAACCAGCAGGTTTCGGTGAGAAAATTGTGGTTAAAAAGTCGCTTCTTACCGGAGAAAAGCTGAGCTTGGCCTGTCTATGAAGCTGCCGTCGACTTCCCTGAGACATTGGCGTTAAAACACCAGTGGAGACACCCTTCCGACTATCAGGTTCTATTAAACTCACTAATACACTAGCAACACAATAGAAAGATAAGGGATTTCCCAGAATTATATTAGTAAATGTGTTTAAAAACATCTGAATCTGTTCCAATGCATTTGCATTTTTTTTTCTTTTTAGTCGCTATCAATGTACTCAATCACGAATCTTTCATCCTCGCTCAAATTAATGGGGGAATTGTGGTTTTGTCGGTCCGAACAGCACTTTTTGTTGGAGGCTCCCATTATAAACAACATGAGGATGTGAGGAGCCCCCACACTTGCGACGTCATCGTCTGCGACTTCTGGTAGAGGCAAGGCTTTTCTCTTAACACCGACAGTTGCGAACCTTATCGTATGATGTTTTCTACTAAATCCTTTCAGCAAAAATATGGCAATATCGTGAAATGATGAAGTATGACATACAGAATGGACCTGCTATCCCCGTTTAAATAAGAAAATCTCATTTCAGTAGGCCTTTAATATAGGTGTTTTTATGGTTTTTAAGGGCTTTATTGGCGGAATAGAGAAACTCCCACAGCAAGTGGACATTTGATCACATTTATTTAATCTTTAGAATGCAAAAAAACCCAAAAACATCCATTGTTATGTCTTTCATAATGACTGTGAACGTTAGAGGAAATCTTCAAAAACGTGCAGTTCCCCTTTGAGCTCAACACAGTAAATTGAATGATCCAGACACGTTTGTTACTGGATACTTTTTATAATGCTACTGCCTTGAATAATTTGTATCTGTAAGTGATATTCAACTACAGTATAATCATTATTTGATACATGTTTGTATTACCAAGGTGGTGTTTATAGTATGCAATATTGTTCAATTAGGGCACTTATGACATATGTCCAGCTAGTGTGCGATTGTGTCTACACTGTTGTGTAGACACTCGCTCAAATAGCCTTTAGCTTACGATGTTTACCTTTTGTAAATTACTTTAACAAAATACAAGAAACAAACAAATTTAAGTTTTTATTGGAGTGCATTTAGGTTTTTTAACTAGTTGTCCAGCTTTTTACAAGTAAACGTGCTGCAGGACTGCTTGTGTCAGAGAGCCTAAATCGAATATTTTAGATTCAAGCCGATATCATCCAATACTTGTTTTGTTTTGTTTTTTTCTCGTTGATATTGAATCGGCACATTCCTAATGCACATTGTATATAATCTATAATTAATATATTAATGAACACTTTTTTTATTTTCAGTGGATTATTTTTAGGGCAGAAGCAAAACAGATTTGTAAAGAAAACTGTAGCCCACTGATCATATTGCACACAGACGTAATGAAACCTAATTCCTTAAGAAAAAAATTTGTTGAATTTTGAGCGCATTTACCTTTAATCTTTGTTTGAAGTCACAGGTCATTGTACATTTGTTTTTTGTTAAACACTGTTTTTTTTTTATTACATTTCTCTCCTTCTCATTACTTAAAATTGGTTGTAGTCAGTCTTTCCACCCACACCAAGTAAAAATAAAATTAGGTTTATTAAGGATAGGATTTACTTTTATTTTTCCCACAATGGGGAAATTGCATAGTTGCAATGCAGGTTTTAACATACAGTAACAGAAGTAAAGCGTAATGAAAAACAAAAAAATAGTAATAAATACAAAATATTGCTCACTAATATGTATAGCGAGAAGATAAATTACAACAAAAAAACCCTAACATCGGTATTGCACACCAGGGAAAAAAAACATCACTTTAATCACGTAAGTGCATCGTGCATAAGTGCATCCTCAGAGATCTTCTCTGTCTTTAGCTATAGTTCTGTTGCACCGAAATTATATTATCTCTCAATAATCTGCAAGGTGCGGAACGTTCCTTCAGCTAGAGACCTGATTACCAGAGCAATGACCACACTGTACAGCTCACTTATCGCTCTTTCTGCTTGTCAGCTTGCACACATGCCATCACAGTCCTCTGTGATCTTTCAATATCATACCTGCTTGTTATGCACAAGTGAGGGGAAAAACATACACTGCTGAAATTGTAAAAATAAGTGGTAGTCCATAAACATGGCTGACAATCAGCTTGCATTGTATTAATATGGGTACATTTTGTTTTGCTCCAAATCCTACTATTGTTCCATGGAAATAGGCAAAAATAATTAAATAAAACAATACATATTAGTTAAGGCAGGTAACAATATATCAAAAGAAATGCATTTAAAACAGTAGTAATGATTGAGACAAATTGTAAATATTTGAAATAAATTAGGATATTTTAATACCTTTTAATGAAAAAATATATAGTTGTGTTTTTAACATTACTGAAACGTTGTAATTTCACTAGTTTGAAGCCTCTTTTGCAATTATACCACATCTTTATTGCTTAATTTTTCTGTGAATTCATTCACTTACACTTCATAACCTTGAATTTCATAAACTGAAAGAGCTCATTTACGTCAATAATGAAGAATGTTAAGTATGGTTTTCTAATCGGGAGCCAGTTTGGATTGAAACCATTCGGTCTGTTTGTGTAAGAGTCCACAATCTCATTTGGAAATATAATGAATAAAACGTAAACCTCTTTGTGGAGTTTTGCTTTTAAAATGCATCGTTTTGCCTTTTCATCTATTTGAAAAAAACCCTCCACCCTCAGGATTAGAAACCACTATTGCAGGATTATCACTCCAAAGCTTCTGTAGAATTGTGTTTCTGAAGGTAATGCCTTCTGGGCAAGAACAGAGACAGTGTAATTCAAATCCATATTGTGTGATGATGTTGATGACGAACTTTGCCCGTGCGCTCTGTCTGTGTCTGTTTACAGCGGCAAAAGTCCGCACTAGTTTTGCATAATAGAACCGTCTTTCTTACTTTATTAAACATTAATATTCCGTATTTTGGCGTATGTTCACGTTCCAATCTGGATGCATCACAGAATCAACCATTTTTCCCACCTCTACAAGAATGTACGCATATCGCTTTCCATTATTTTCATATGTAAAAAAAAAAGTGATTCCTTTTTGATCTCAGAAGTTAGACTAAAGTTATCTTTAAATGTACAGTTGTTCACTTTCTACTTGGTGCATTGATTGATCTTCTTCCCACCTAGAGGCAAGCCATCAGGAGACTCTCACAGCAGTTTTAACTTGTCTTTGTACCTTTTTTAAGCCTCCTGTCTGAGGGTGAGCATCAGGGGTCCATGCACAAAGACTGCTTGATTGTGTCTTTATAGACCAGACTGGGACTCGCTATTTATGACTGAGATCTATGAGGAATCAGTTCAATTGACAGGCTTGATCAGCATACAAGACGTACTTGTCCCACCCCCTCACCTACACCGAACTATTTGAAAGTAACCAAATTACTTGAGGGCAAGGCTGTCTCAAGCTGAAGGCAGATGGAAAAACTCAGTGCCTTCTTTAGGTATATGGAATAGTCAGTTCTTTCAGGATTTCGTAATGTTGCAATCACTTCAATTTATGCAAATGTGACCAATCACCGCAAATTATGTGTCCTCACAACTTTGTCCAAATCCCACAGCTTCCTTCCACATTTAGGCCACAGAGCTTTATTTTCTCCAACCAAACTTGTCAAAGTGGTGCTTAAACATGCACAACAATTGTGGAATCACAACTTATGTTAGTTTCTTGTTTTGAGGACGCAGGAACAGCAATGTGTAACAATATATCAATGCTTTATTTCTCCTAATTCTTTCCTTCCACGTTCCTTCAGCTAGAGACCTGATTACCAGAGCAATGACTACACTATACAGCTCATTTATAGTTATTTTTCCTCGTCTGCTTGCACGCATAACGTCACTGTCCTCTGTCATCTCTCAATATCATGCCTGCTTGTGATGCACAAGTGAGGGGAAAAACTTGTGTCGGTGTGGCGCTTAAACACGCACATCAATTGTGGAATCAAAACGTGTTTGTTTCTTGCTTGGACGATGCAGGAACAGCAATGTGTAACAATATAGCAATGCTTTATTCCTCAAAATTCTTCCCGCCCACCTTAGATATACTTCCGGTTCCAGTGCACAGCGCTAAGACTTCTAGGTAATGTAGTTTATAAACCATTAGTTCCCAGTTTACATGAGTTTATATGTGCAGTTCAAAGCAGATTAAGAACCAATTCTCATTTGCAATGCTGTACTAACAAAAAGGCAGCATTTACATGTTAGAGATGTTGATGTATAACGATAATGTCTCATCGTCTCTTATTGACCAACAAAAAATTACGTCTATAGATCGCACTCAACAGTTTACACCTGTAGTGTTCGGGGGTAAATGTGTTGGTACATAAATTAATGTTTAAGATGGAAAAATACTTTACAAGCCTAATATAAACCAGGAGTTTGTCAGCAACTTGTGGACGGCAGAGCGGACAGCGGATAATAAGGAATCCTTTGGTGATGTTTCTTTCTGCAATTATAATCAATTACCTGTAATATTAATTATAAAAAATAAAGTACAGTAATATTTACAATGAATTCTGAGTATGTGCTTTTATTGCCATGTAGTGTTTACTTGTATGCCTGTGTAGTATAAAAATAGTAAAACATCAATACAGTATTTGTTTTCTAATTTTAAGTTCGGATAGGATAGAATGGAAATTAAAGTTTTGAGGTTGAGGTTACTAGGAACATTTAAACGATTGATGGAAATTCATGAAATCACAAGTTGATTAAATGTTATTGGAAAAAAATAAGTTTCACAAAACATTCCAACTTTTGACAAAGCTGCCTATGAATTAAGGTATTTCAGACCGCAACATTCACAAAAAAAACCCTACGAAATCCTGGAGGGACTGAATAGTTAGGCACAAGTCAATCATTTCAATTAAAACAACAGGGGCAACATCATAAAAAGGATAAAAAGTGGATTAAAAATTATAGTTAAAAAGGTGCCAGCACCCCCGCAACCCACTAAAGGGACAAGCGGTAGAAAATGTATGGATGGAGGTGCATTAACTAAAAGCTTTACTAAAAGGAGAAGTTTTCAAATGTTTCTTAAAAGTTTCAACACAGTCATGATCACGGAGGGACTGGTCCAAATTGTTCCAGAGTCTGGGAGCTATAGCCTGGAATGCCAGGTCTCCACAGGTTTTAAAACAAGTTTTTGGATCTTTAGAAAATCCTGGCCTTAATGAGTAGCAGTAGGTGCATAGCACAGTGATGTAGTGAGGGGCCCCATCATGCAATCTCAGGACTAAAATCTTAAATACGGCATTTAACTGGAAGCCAATTAAGACTGGATAAAACTGGGGTGGTATGGGCTGTTCTGGGTGCACCGGTCCAAAGTCTGGCAGCTGCATTTTGTACAGTCTGAAGTCTCTTTAGCGTTGACTTGTTGAAGAGAGTGAAAAGAGAATTGTAATAGTCAATGTGAGACGAAGTGAACTCGTGAATGATTATTTCGAGATCCAATTCTGACAACATATATCTCACTTTAGAAATATTTCTGAGATGATAAAAACAGTTTTTAGTCAGTTGACGACAGTGACCCTCCAAACACATTGACTTTTCAAACACAACCTCAATGTTTCTGAAGCTGCCTTTAACAGATGCACCCAGAGCACCAAGGGAGTTTTTGATCAGGGGGATATTTTTATTGGGAGCAATTATATCAGAGTTTCCGTTTTTTATTTGCAAATATATTTATACTCAAACGTTCAACTTTCCCTTCACGCATTTGTTTGCACAGAAATTGCACTGATTGAACTAATTGTTGTACATGTTAGTTCCCCTTCTGGTTTTATCTCCAAATACACTAGGCGGTATAGCTCGGTTGGTAGAGCGTCCGTGCCAGCAACTTGAGGGTTGCAGGTTCGATCCCTGCTTTCGCCATCCTAGTCACTGCCGTTGTGTCCTTGGGCAAGACACTTTACCCACCTGCTACCAGTGCCACCCACACTGGTTTATATGTAAAAATTAGATATTGGGTTTCACTATGTAAAGCGCCTTGAGTCACTAGAGAAAAAGCGCTATATAAATATAATTCACAATTCACTTCACTAGTACTGTAGTACAGTACCGTACTTTCCGGGTTATAAAGTGCACCGGTATTTAAGCCGCGCACACCAAATTTTTTAAGAAATACATGTTTTTACATTTACTCGCTGCACCAGACCATTAGCCGTAGCAATATACAAAAGATTTTGTAAATGTTTATTTACACATCCTGTTTCCAAACGGTGTCTGTCACAAGGCAGACCGGGTTAGAAAACAAAACAAGACAAAAGTCATCGTGGAAAGCTGCGGAATCTAGCTTTACGATCAGCTTAAATGACCCAATAACTCCACAATGCCGTTTTGGTGTATTTACGAAATTGAAACAATACAAAAAGAATGCCATTTTAAGTTAATCATACCAAGACAGACAATTCTAAATGTGTTAGCATATTCACTAATGCTAACAACGCTATCTTGATTACATTTCGATAGCATGTACAAATATGCATGAAAACACCCCTACATAAATTACATATGGCACGACTTGGGTCCATATGAATTGTTTTAGTTATATTATAAAATGTAACATTGCTTGGAGTGATGAATGAAGAATAATTTCAAGTAGAAATGCTGTAGAGGAATAGCAGAAAAAACGGGATATACTTTAGGTTCAAGGCACCAAACTGGAAGTACTTGTCCAAAAGATGGCGCCATAGCATAGACAATACCACACCTTTTCAGTGTCTGTTAAAAACTAATTGTTAAATACAAAACATTATAGCTGTTAGCGAACAAAAATCAAAAAATTAGCCACAGTGTTTTTAAGCCGCTGGGTTCAAAGTGTAGAAAAAAAAAGTAGCGGCTTAATAGTCAGAAAAATACAGTAGTTATTTGTTATTTGTAACATATTTGTCTTTTTTTAATGATTGTATTGTATTGTAGAGTGCTGTATAGGCAGAATAGATACATCCTCATTACCTGCATCGTTAGGCGACTTGTGTTAGCAGTTTTTCACTGTACATAGCACGCAGAAAAGTAAATACATTTTCTAGTCTCACATAAGGATTGTGGATGATGGGTGAAATACTCCCCAAAATGCAGTTTTGTTATGTATTTTTAGAGTATCTCTGAAGAATACACTTTAGCCTGGTGAGTCACCCTAACTGTCACTGAAATTGCGCATCTGCGCCGTCACTGCTGGCTGGGGATCAAAGGCTGGGCAAGCAGGTCAGTGATCTGACTGACAAGAGACCAGACTGCATGTTTGATATCTGGGATGAATTAAGTGTGTGCATATCACAATGATCAAAAGTTCAAGCTAAATGTGCAGCTGTGGATACCACTTACAAAAAGAACCCAGAATGTCTTCTAAACTTTGCACTCCAAAAGTCCATTAGAGTTTTGACTGCTGCCTAAGGATTAATCTCACTGGGTGTGTGCACTAGAGTGTTAGCCTTAGACTGGACGTCTGAACCTAATCACAAAGCTATTATCTGGGAAAGCAAAATTACATCAACTGCAGAGAACCATCTGTGTGTCCTTAGGGCCAAAAGCCCCATTCACATAAATAAAAATGATGAAGGAGGCAAAACCCTGGCAGAATACTAAACAGACTCTCTCTGAAGGAATGAAGATAATTTTTTTGTGTCATATTTGGACTTTGTACACTTGATAATAACTAAAGAAGACTTTCGACTGGATGATCTTGCTTCAGACATGCTTGAGGTCTGATATACGACGATACATCATGTTATTGTCTTTCACATTACAGTACTGATACGCCAGCATGAAAATATGGATCATTCTTGTTATAATTCACTTTTTGATGAGTAAACACTTACAACACTGTCAAAACTGGAGCTGACAATCTTTGCTAAAAAAAAAAAAGATAAAAAAAGATCAACCTAGCAACCTTGTAATATTGTAAAGTTGGCAGAATAACAATAAGGCAGAATTATTGTGAACACTTCAGCTCTTTATTAGTGTAATGCACAAAGTTTGATGATTGAACCAGGGTCCACAGATTAAGAGACGAGAGGGCAAGGCAAAATGTCGAAAGCCCGAGGTGTCCAACGCGACTCATAAAGCGTCAGGGATTGAGGTTGCACCAGCTGTGTCATCCGTTACATTCACGTCCACAAAATAATACTGCACTTCTTACTAGGGATGGGTATCGAATACTGTACTTTTATAGGAATCAACCGAAGTCTGTCACTACTACTGGATACCGATTCATGTAAAATAAAATAAAATAAAAAGTGCCATATTTCAATACCTTTGTGGCGTGTGACGTCACATCCAGTACAGATGCTTTAACAGCTCTAGCACCTGGCTGGGTATCAAGCAGTCAAGCAATCAGAGCAGACTCAGCCAAACTGCTTGAAGGTAATGTTGCAATTTTCCATGCAAAACAAGGAAAAAGAAGGTGCTCAAAAGTACGGGAATGCTCCACTTTTCAAAATTCACTAACTTGGTTCTAAGTAACATTGGATTTTCCATACATGGCGATTTCAACAGTCACAAATTTGCTCCTAAAAACTACAACTTAGATACACATTACAATCAAACAGCTGGTCTGTAATGAAAGCAATCCATACAGTTTGAACACTTTGTAGGGTTTAACAAAAGAAAGATTGGCACATTCAACTTATAGCAAAGACTACTTCATGACTAAGGAAACACACCGTAGTCTATACACTATTGCCATTTAAAATTTTAGAATTGAAACTGCATGCAAAGTCTGCTATATATAATATAAGATAAGACTCCGAAGTAGGGCTGAAACTAACGAATAATTTGATAGTCGATTAATCTGTTGATTATTACTTCGATTAATCTATTAATAATCGGATAAAAGAGACAAACTACATTTCTATCCTTTCCAATACTTTTTTTTTTTTTTAAACAGCATACTGGCACTATGTCCTTTCGACTTGCCAAATAAAACAAGGCGAGTGTTACAAAAATGTTTTTTTTTTATAAAGTGCACCATTGTCATGCACAATAACAATAATTTTGCTTAGGGGAATTTCAAACCTGGCTATTACCTATTCCAACCATTCTGCAATGTTGGATGCTGAATGTCTTTCCTCTAGTGGCATGGTCACAAGGCAGATTGACTTCATGTTCCATTTGTCTCCAATGTAGTGGCATGTATTGCCAAGGTAGGCTTCCGTGGCTACACTTGTCCACTCATCAGTAGTTAAAAGCAATTTTGCTCTGGGTGGCGTTTATGTCAGTCTACACTGCATGGAATGTCTGCTCGTACTTCCCCTCCATCACTTTGGTAAAATGGGTCCTCGAGGGAAGAGTGTAACCGGGGTTGAGGACGTGAATCATTTGTCTAAAACCTTCATCTTCCGCCATTGATAGTGGCCTGATGTCAGTTACCAACATATTCAGGATAGCATCAGTCAATGCACCCGCTGGCTGTGGTGTGCAGACCTTCCTATGTACCAAGTCTCTAATGCTGGCTTGTTTCTTTCTGAAATGAGAGAAACCATATTATGAACGTTTATAGTAGCATCAGTTACATGTAACTTAATACACACCTAGTTGATTTTATTAATAATGTCTGACGGAAAAGACACCACATTAAAAAACAGCTAAATTAAATAAATTGACATCGGAGTTGCAGCATACACCAATAATAACACAGAAATGTAACTCATCAGATCAGAACTGAATCAGATATAGTACACATTTCTGTTGTGAATAATAAAGGATTCATTTTACGCTGCCACTGAATAATAATAGCATTAAATATTCCAGCACCTTCATAACATTCAGTTATACTAAAGCGTCACACAAGTCTAAATAGATTTATATAGCTTCATTGGGCCCGGCTACATTGATCCATTATGAAACCAACCTGAGATATTTTTTGTCCGTTACGTTTATTTCGAAATTGGTAAACGTACGTTTTCGCTCTCAAAACGGAGTCAAATGTGCCGGAGACACATTATCAGCCCCGCGTTGCAACAAAGGGATAACGTTAACGTTACACACAAAAAAGCTGAACTTACGAATGCCTGTTGCGACTCAAAACAACACAGAAAATGAAGTCGTCGCACTATCTAAAAAGTTCCTAACACTCTGAAAGTTAATACACAACAGTTGCTGCTGCGCTTCCTTAAAAAAAATCTCCTCGTTAACAAAAGATTAAAAACACACAAAGATGTACACAACGGATCAATATACTCGGACTATGGACTTAAAAAAGTTACATACCGTGAGTTCTTCCCTTTATCCATGGCTCCTCTTAAGGTGCTCCCGAAGCAATGTTGTCATTCCATGCCACGCGAGGTCCATGCTGCACGTTTTGCAGAAAACTGTCTTCTTTGAAGTCTTTAAAGTAAAGTGTTTCGACACTTTGGACGACTTACAGTAGGTCGTACACTTTTCTCCATTGAAGCAATAACCTCGAGATGTTTCTCCGTTGAACTATCCGTGCTGTTTCCCTCCGCCATTTTTCGAATGTTTCCAGGCAAAGGAGACGGCGTGGTCACGTGAGCTGCACATGACACATCATTGGCTGGCTCACTGCCACTACATGAGACGTAGCCGCAGCGCATGGGCATAGCATAGATCCAACGAATCGATGACTAAATTAATCGCCAACTATTTTTATAATCGATTTTATTCGATTTAATCGATTAGTTGTTGCAGCCCTACTCGGAAGTACTAAAAAAACTAGCAAACTGACTAGCACAGCTCAGTTTCAAAACATATATACATACTTAGCTTTGTTTAACCAATTAACATGTATTTATTAAAACGTTTGAATACATACCTAAAGTACCAAAATGTGTACCCTGGATTCCCTGTATGGACTCCTAGGTACTGGGAATTGGTCCTCTTGTCGCTACAATAGCAAGAGATGTATGATGATTAAAATTTCTCCCCGACAAGCAGGGTATCATTCAATTTCAATGAACCCAGTCTGACGTCATTCAAAGTATTTCAAAAGCTCAAGACTTTTAAAATATTTTTAATATTACAACACAGAGTGATTTACATCTCTGGCAGTAATCGCTTAAAAATGTCTTTCCTGTAATTTCTCTCATTTAAGTCCTGAATTTTACATGAGTAATGGCTTAAGGTAAGAGAAGTGACAAAGAAATCGATGGCCACTCTGGCTAAGCTCCAGAGATCCCAGAATTATGTCCAACACACTGTATCCTGTGCTGTAGTTTCCCATTAAACTAGGTTAAAAAGCAACAAGGCTTTATGCCAAAATACTAATTCTCTTAACAGAAGATGCTGGGAGACATGCAACAGACAGAAGCTCTATTAATTGTTACCATTAGCATTCATTACCGTTACTGCACTATTATGCCCGGTGTTCGGTTTCAAGAAAAATTTGCTTGCGACAATATAATAATCTAAAGCGGCAAAGCAGAGATGTATTTCCGTAAACATATTTCGTTCCTTCATGGCGTGCATCCCTTTTAAATCTGTACACTTCAAACTAATTGGTTCAGTCTAAGGATGGAGGATTCGGTTTCATTATCCATCTGACTTTGAGTGCTGTTCGATGCTAAGGAACTTTATATTGAGGCTTCACAAAAGTTTAGTCACTGATTTCAAATACCTGTCTACCTTTTGACCTTTAAGGACTCCTCAAACACTGCAAATTAATTCCCGCTTGTGGAAAATTAGATCGATGGGACGGATGAGCCTGTCAGGGTGGCTCCTTACTGTAAACAACTGTTTCGTCATCCCAGGGGAGCACTGATTCATTGGCTGTTTCCTTGATACAATACCGACCAAATTCAGAAGGATGTTGAGGATAGAAGACAACTTTATTACGAAAGACAGTAAGGAGAATAATGGTCAGGAAGAAAGAAGCTGTTTGAAATGAGTGTAACTTAATGGAACCAATGCTATTTGCACTGACAGGGGCGCCGCTAGGGATTTTGGGCCCCATGAAAAGAATCTTTACAGGGCCCCTGTATCTTTACAGGACCCCTCTGTATTATAATTTCATCATCATTAGGGGCCTCTCTGGGCCCCCCTACATCATGGGCCCCTAGAATCCATCCCCTTTACCCCCCCCCTTTTCGGCGCCCCTGAGCACTGATACAGGTGCATCTCTCTCTGTAGTGGCAGCAATTGAGAAATGTAGAGTATTGTTTTCTGCCGACAGCTTGGCCTGAACTCACCAAACTGACTCTGCTTCCGTCTCCAGGGAAAAGGTCAATAGACAGGACTACCACCTACACACACACACACACACACACACACACACACACACACACACTCGCACACACACACACACACACACACTCGCGCGCACACACACACTACAGTGACTGAAGAGGAACTTCACTTTATTGGAAATTTACCTATCGTTCACAATTATTACCAGAGACATGACGATGAATGTTTAGGTTTTTTGGCATTCTAAATATCAAATAAATGCGAATCCTTACAATGGAGCATATGCAAGCCGCGCAATCCCGCCAATTTAGTCCTTTAAAAAAACAAACATCTAAACACGTCCATTGAGTTTTGTGTTTTTTGTCCTGTACAGCTACCCAGGCAAATCATATTGTAGATGTAGATGTCCATATTTGCTGTACAGATTTACTTTATAAAAGAGAAGTGTGGGATACTTCCCTTGTTGCCATTGAGGTTGTATATACATGATGTAATTATATATGTAATGTAGTAGCAGGCACATTTATAATAACATTTAATATTTACGTATTTTGCTTACTTTAAGCATACGCGGCATATTCATTTAAAAAACGCATCACGTTTGCTTTTTTATTTTTCTTTATCACTCATTGCAGACTTTATGAGAGCCAACAAACATAATACAACATTACTTACTGTGCAATATCTGCTGTCATTAGAATGCCGACTGCTGTGCTGTTTATATAGTCCCGTATAAATGGACAATGACTCATAATATTCACAAAGTAAAGGGGTGGGAGCTGGGGAGTACCAAGCATCTTTTTGTGTTGTCTTTGTCAGTTTCGGTTCCTAAATAGCTGTCAAAGTGTACAATTTGTCGGATTACCTACTGAGATGTCTCATATCCAGGTGAGATGCACAATTTACGATACACAATAAACGTACAGGGAGCAAGGAACCGAGAAAGTAGCAGACCACTCGATGATGTAAACATAGGTGGTAAACATGTATGCAAGAGCCCATTAGCAATGTTGATGTAATGTAGAATTGTGATTTTTGCATGATGAACGTGTAGGAACACAAAAATGCTGGAAGTTGCGTCATAAGCTAAGTGGTAGTTTACGCACCCTTTGGTCACTAATCAGTATTTATTCAGGTAGAAATATCTCAAATGACATTACCTAACATATTTGACAATCAAAGCATGATCCCAACAATCCACATTTTGTGTTATTAATGTGTGAAACTGGTCTCTAAACATGGAAGTTTAGCTCTTCCTTTGAATGGAAGTGCTCTTTAAGATGGAATAAAAATTATGTGTTCCAACTAAATACAAAATATGGCAATACACCAATCAATGCACTGCAGGTATGTTTTTTTTCATTAAGATGTGTTTGTCCTCTTTGTTTTGAGCTGTTTAAAAAGCATGATGTTTAAAACACATTTTATTAAAGCTAATTATCTGTCCGTCCGTTCATGGTGTTAAAACTTAAAAATGATCTGTCTAGCCTACACATATTAATGATGAAAAACAATATTTATCTGCGATTAATCGTGATATAATCTTGAGTTAACTATGAACAAAGCGAAAAATATTGATTAAATAGTTTAATCGTGATTTCTAAATTGCTATTACTGAAGAAGTTTGTAGTATAAAAATAGTTTTAGATTGTATTATGTTTGGATTTGTTGGTAGAGGAGTAATTCTCTTCTCTCGACCTAATACCTCCGGATTTGGGTTTCAAAAGCTATGACTGTATTGTTTTCAAACAGGCGGTTAAGGTGAATGATTGCCTTTTGGTGGTAAAGTGGAAAATAAATGGAGATGTACATTCGAAAATCACCGTTGTGCTGTATTGGAAAAAAGTTTATAAAAAAATTTGATTAATTTTATAGTTTTCCACCAGGCTGTTAGGGTCATGAATACGATAATGCATTTGATACGATTTAGCTTTTTAATTGATTGAGGTAAAACAGCAAAAACGGAGATCTGGAATGGACATGTTCTTGGATTGTCTCAGTTATAATTTTGTGATTTGTTGTGCTATTCGTTGTTCAATCAGAAGAATAGGGTTAGTAGCTGTGTATCCAAAAAGTAGTGAATACAGATCGCTGTATCTAGGTTTCCATGTTGTGTATTATTTTATAATGTTGAGAGAGATATTCAGGGTTTTGTATATTTTCCAATAAAACTGAATAGTTATGGAGTTGAGGGATTTGAACCAGTAGTCAGTGGCTGTGGTGGGAATCATGGTGAACAAGTAAGTCATTTTGAGTTGAATTTACATTTTTACTGCAGTGATTTGTCCATTAAGTGTTAGATATTTCCATCCTATGAGAGTATATTTTATTTTTGCGTAATGGAGTGTAATTCAAGTTAAAGAGCCCTGGTAGCCTAGAGATAAGCTTACTACCCACATATTTTATAATGCCAAGTATAACAAAGGAAAATGACACCTTGGCTGCAGGGTCCCATGAGCCTTACAGTAGGTTAGGAGGGCTAATGCAGATTTTTACCAACTGAAAAGAATAGAACAACTCAATAACTAAGAAGGCTTTTTGCAATGACTTGTAAGGGTTTTGTAGGTGCAATAATAAAAATAATAAATCAACGATATATAGGCTAACTTTATAAGTACATGTTTTTACCCATTTTTGAATTCCTTTCATATTAGGCTCCAGCACCCCCTGCAACCCCGCAAGGGACAAGCTGTAGAAAAGGGATAGATGGATGGATTAATATTGTTCCTTTTGTTATTGTGAGTGGTTCAATGAATAAAGCAAAGCAGGACTAAAAAGAGAGGGCATCCCTGTCTGGCTCCCTGGTTCAGTGTGAAGCTACATGTGGAAGACGGAATCCCATTAGTGGTTACCGTGGCCCATGTTGAGTATGTGGAAGATGTTCGGCCACAGATTCCATTAACTTAGACTCGTTCCATTCGCTGTGTGTCTGTTTTGATCAGAGGGAGAAAACCCTTGTCAGACACTTGTATTTGCATCAACACAAAGACATATCCTTTGAAGAGAGGGGAACGTAATTGCGTAGTTCATTTGTTTCTTGTTCACCCCTCTTTTTTTCATTTTTTTTTTCTTTTTCCCCACCCGGAGTCCATACTTTTTTAGCAAGTCTCTATGAGTCTCTCCGGTGGTTTAACCATCCTGCTGGGTCTGATATTAACCACTGGTGAATTTGGCTCAGTTTTACCAAAGTCAGATGTTTTCTGGAAACTTTGACAATCCTTGTTATCGGTTTTCGCCTCTGTCACCTCGGGTGGCGGATTGGCGTCGTCTGAGCTGCTAGCTCAAAGACGCACGTCCACGCCATTTCTCTTTAAAGCTGCCTACCCCGGTCTGTCCTGATGATGTAAGATCTGGCTTCAACTTCCTGTTGTACCAATCCTGGCTGTGTCCACATTCTGGTCGTGTAGTCCAGGAGGCCAACTCTGTCCCCTGGTTGCAAGTATGCCAGGATTTTGTCTCTTTTGTCATGCCATTATTTCTGTTTCTCTTTCTACTTTTCTTTTGCATGTGCCACCTTTACTACCCCCTTTGG